>NW_016909472.1:1858780-1898381 GCF_001483705.2 Eufriesea mexicana | reverse complement strand
TAGGATACGGCACTCACACCACTTTATTTCCCACGTGTATCGTTATACGATTTACACTATGTACATAACTTTTTTTCACATGTAGTATATTACTACTGAAGAAATGTTCATAGTGAGTAATCCTGAACTTCATAAAGTAATTAAGACGTCAATCAGCGATATCACTACTTCACGAAACGTTCTGAGATTTAATGTTTCATTTTGACGCGTGAGAATATTTCACCATGTTACCGTTATGCCCGCTTGCCGCCAACTGGAAGTTGGCTGCAACCGGACATGCTGGGTATTTTTGTAGCGGGAAAATGTTGCATCTTTGAAATAGGTCTGTGGTAAAGTATGGTCATCTCGATCTATTTGAATTCCAAATTGCTTCCACAATTGTGTTCCATAATTTCTTGTTCAGAAAGGTCTTCAGAATATGATACCGTATAACAAATTTGTGCAGGATAAAGATCTTAGTGTAAAAATGCATGAATAATGCCTGGAAAATACTTAAACTTTGATGATAAATTGCAATTATCCAGGAACACAAATAATTATAGTTATGAATGTGGATAAATTCTCACCTAACCTTTAAGACCAGAATGAATCTTCTAATCTTTTTAGTTTTCATATAGTCCTTCTTTAAATCCAAAAATCGTGCGTTTTTAGAAAAACTCGCAATTTTCGAAAACCAAGGGTAATAGAACAATTTCGATTACAAGTACGAGTTCAGAAAAGTAAATTCTATAAGAACTATTCAATGGATATTACAGATTAAAATTAGTGTTAAACAGTGTAATTAATCGTTCGAATTTGTTGTAAAATAACGGCGAGGTAAAGTGAAAAGTCGAATAATGACAAGTATACAATAGAAACATTTATTCATAGAATCCGCTGCGAAGATACAACGGAATTTTTGATATTCTAAAGTCCACACCCACTCCTTACATGGGAGTTAGGTATAATTCATACAAATTATCTTCATTCCTTGATTTTCATTTGGTAGGATTTTTTTGTTGTTGAAGAATTAACTCGCATGAATTACATAGTAAGTGCACACAGGACACAGGTGAATGGTAGCACACGAAAATCGCGGGGGTGAATTTTTGCCGAAAAGAATTTCTTTTAGATTGAATCAACCCCAGAAATTTCCGGCGAATCGTCGAAAACATTAGATGATGCTTTTGTCGAGGAAAATTTGGATGTGTTCAAGTGATAGATTATATCCGATATAACACGTTAAGAAACACGCACACATATTTGAATTCTTTCGGCAATATTTTCTGTGAGCAACTTTTATCTTATCCAAGTATTTGTTATCTTGTGAAAAGCATTTGTCTTTTTATAATACTATTTTTCCTTTTGTATAATACTAACAACAGGACTCATTTAGAGAATATGCTTCTTCTGTCCCCGTTTTCTTTTTTAACTATAAAACAGATATGTTTTTCTTCTGAAACTTTTTCTGCTTTCATGATTATTATAATGTTTTTTAAATAAACCCGTGATTTAGATACGGGTGCTCACTTTGATTTTTCAAATTTTTAATGCTAAAGTGCACGTATCTTTGGTGCAATGAAGGGGGAAGACGTATGGAGATACACAGCCGGGTTCACACATAATATTTTTTGTTACGATACAATAGTGACACAGTTTAGAAAAGATTCCTATATTGTCACAGTATGTTCTCTTTATTTCCACTGATGTATTGAATTACGCACAGTTAATCATTTTACTTGGCTAATCTTTTTTTACAGCAATTTCATAAAATTCATTATTTCTAATACGACAAAAACGTTACCTAGAATTATCATCATGTCAATTATAACTGATCATTTCGAAATTAAATTTTTGTTCATTAAATTATTGAATGGTACTGACAGAAGTATATGTATTTATGCAAGAAGTCAAAGGATGTCCTTTGATTCTTAAAAGCTTATTTTCTTAAGAAATACAATATTCTATAACTTTTCGAACGACAATGAAAATTTTAATTTGTTTCAGTAATTCATATAATTCTTCTAATTAACACTTCGATCTTCCTGCACCATAAAAATATAAAATGGAGCAACATTCGTTTAAACTTTATTTAAAGATTGCATGGCGGAATACACGTGTTTCTTTATGTTATAATAAATTTTATATGCATTACTATTACCCCTATTAAAAATAGCATTGTTACCTTGGACATATTGTTCTGAAACATATGTGCCAGATATCAAAATATGATTGTTACAAATGTTCAAAATACGGATGATCTCACAATCAATTTTTCTACTTATAACATAAGCCTTAAATTATCACTGATAAATACAATTATCATTTGCAATTTAGAACATGAATTTCGTAACACTCAATAATCATATTAATCTTAATGGAACTTAATTGAGCTTTATACTGAAAATATAATCTTTGTATTTTCTCAATCGTTCGAATAATTATAAACATGAGAAAATCAGATTTTTAGAAAAATTCGATGAAAAATAATTGTCTGTATTTGCGTTTTTAAATGAAAGAAATTTACAATTAAGAAAATTAAACATTCGAAGTTATGTATTTCGTTCGAGGTAGGTTCTTTACTTTTTCTTTCATTCAATGTTATCCTGATTGAGCATCTAGAAGGGACAGACTTTGTAGGCGGGCAAGAATCAAGCAATGAGAAGTCCTCTCTTCTTGAATCGCTCGTTCTGTTAGAATTTCCTCGACTTCGACACGATTCTGTCCATTTTGTCGAGTATAGGACGGCAAGGTGCCCGTGGAGAAGTAATTTACACACCATCGAGAAACAGAGGACATTGATAGAACAATCAAACTTCCATGACTCTCTGTACGGAGTTGATATCGAGTGCACAACTGCCAGTTGTGTCGGGAGAATCTTGCAGGTATTCTTCGGATGGTGTCATTCCGGCGGTTCTCATATCGTCCCTAACTCGTTCCACCTAAAATGGAATAATGTCTATTATATTTCTATTTCTGAAGATGCACTATTTTTTAAAGCATCGTTCTTTTCAAAGAACTTTGATTTCAGCTTTGGTTAAGTTTTTGTAAAATAAAAATATTTTTATCTCTATAGACATTTTAAAAAAAAATAGTGTCTTAGAAACAAAGAATTATTCATTTTTATTTCAATTTCTTGTGTAAGGATTCTATATCTTTTGAAATATCTTTTTTTCTTCATAACTATATAGTATCAGATTAATGGAATTTAATTGAAATTCTTTTAGGATTATCTTTCATGAAGTATATTCGATTTTCCGGATTCAAGCTATAATTTAGTTTTTCTTCCTTTCACAAAGAACAATTAGAGATGCTTGCGGTGGACCAAGCTAGCATGAAGATCCGAGTTTAGATTTAAAAGGGTTCCAACCTGCCGCAGGACCCTTAGCAAGTTCAGCCCGGCGACTTTTTTTAAGTCAAGTACGTTCCATTTCCCACTTCGAAGAAGTTCGGCGAATAGTTCTGGATACTTTGAAACATCCTCGAGTCCTTTGGGTGTTCTGCAAACAAAATAAATTATGATTCTCTGTTATGTGGTCCGAGCTTAGTACAATCGTTCTGAAAATAGTTTTTTTTACCAATGTTGGCTATTATAAATTCTCTCATTCTACAATCCATATTGAGAAGAAGAGAAATTTTGTATAACTCCTCTTAATTATTTTAAATAGGAGGCAACAATTATTCGAATAAAAGTGAAAAGAATGTAATTTTTTGTGGAGTTTAGGTACATGTAACTATTTCCAGTGTACGGCTAACATAATGTTCTGTGATCACTTTTGCTTTTAGATACATAATTAGAAATATCGTTTTAATGCCTACTTCTAACGATACAAAACAACGAGGAGTATTTTCCCTATGAATAATCTCGACCTTGATTGCATGTGAATAAAATAAAGATTTGTTCACACAATATTTTATCAGTTACAAACGGAAATAATAGACATTAATAAATTTTAATAACTTATTTTTCCCATCATGAATTTAAATGATTCAAACAATGCTTAATTCTTCCTCAAATTCTCTCTTACTGTTCTTTACTTCTCCTTTAGTGATTAATAATACATTACAACAAACGGTTAGTAGAATATTGTGGAGAAAAACAATTTATGAACCTGTAATGCCAATTACAATGTCATTCACTGTTGCCGGTTTATATTAACATTTATATAGATATCAAATTACCTAACACTATCAGTTAATTCTGGTTACAGAGCACTGTATGGTACTGCATGCCAATCAGAACTGTGTAGTACACTTTTGATTAAATTTACAAATGAGATTGCATCACAACTCACAATGTTTCTTGATCAAATGTTGATTACAAATGTTATACCGACTGTGTAATTGTACCGATCGATAACTTACTGGTAACCGATAATTTAAAACATCCTTATTTAGTTAATGTAGAGACCTGATGTCGGTGAAAGGATGAAAGCAGATTAACTTTCGTGATAAAAAGAAACAAATATTTATCGCGTTTAATAGAACTATCCCCGATTTTGTATAATTTGAGCAACAGAGTTGAATTTATTGTTTGCAGGTATTTGAAGTACAGTCGGTATTAAAGGCTTTTTACATCATTTCACATACCATCTGAGAACATATAAATAAACAAGATACAAATAATTAGGTCTGTTAATTTAACGTAATTTTAGCTTTATTTTTCAATGAAAAGTATAACCTGATAACGTACCGTTAAGACCCCTTCGTTGTTTTAATATTTATAGAAATTTATGTCATAAAACTTTGACGTTTTAAGGGAAGAATATACCTACTTGTTAATACCGTCAAAGTCGCCACCGACACCAATATGGTCCACGCCAATTAGACTTCTAATGTAGTATATATGCTCTGCGACGTCGGAGACGGTCGCTTGAGAGCCACATTTCACGAAGTAATTATAAAATGTCACCATAACCAGTCCACCATTAGCAGCCTGTAAATAAAATATTAATTTTAACTTTCAGGCCTTTTTCTTACAAAATTTATATTATTCCAATCATAGTTTCATCACAGTTTGTCATCACAGAGGTCAAATTTTTTTCCATCATCGTGAATATGTCGAATCGTATTTCATTTAAATTAAACATAGTCTAAATTGATAAGCATGTGGACAACGTGCTGTATGTTTACCAGCTGCTTCAGAATGTCGTCGGGAACGTTCCTCGAGGAATTACAAATGGCGAAGGCCGAGGAGTGAGAAAAAATGAGGGGTGCTCTGCTGGCCCTTAAAGCGTCCCTCATGGTGGCCCTTGCTGTGTGACTAAGGTCTATCAACATTCCCAGTCTGTTCATTTCTTGGACTACTGCTTTCCCGAATGCCGTTAGACCGCCTCCTAAAACAAAACAGCACCTTACTTTTCCTTCGACACTACGAGATTATCGACCGCTGATTCGGGCTCAATCTTCAATACTCATTCGATATTTCGTTAACATCGCATGGATATCAAACGTAAATGACACAAGGAACAGAAAACTCGATAACCTTGCGTAGAAACATCACTCACCATCCTCATCCTCGTCCTCTACCGACGAACTCTTCGCCCATGGTGTATTGCAAGTGTGCGTGAGTGTGAGATATCGTACACCCAATTGATACAGTGTTCTTAACACGGCTAAACTACTTCCTAGGCTATGTCCACCTTCCACCCCGATCAGTGATGCTATTCTGCCACTTCCATGGGCCTCCAGAATCTCTGAAAGTTTAACAAACGTGAGTTGTTTATTGAAAAATACGTCGAAAAATATCTGAAATATATATATATACATAAAAAAAAGAAGAAAACAGCTAATTAAATTTGCAGTCTGCCACTTCCATGGGCCTCCAGAATCTCTGAAAGTTTAACAAACGTGAGTTGTTTATTGAAAAATACGTCGAAAAATATCTGAAATATATATATATACATAAAAAAAAGAAGAAAACAGCTAATTAAATTTGCAGTAAATCAGACGTAGAGTTCCGAAGATTTCGTATACATTTAAAAAGAAAGAGTTTCGAAAAAGATGAAGGAAGAAAGATTTCTTCTCTCGTTGGCAAAATATCCTTACAACGTTCCCAAAGCTTCGAATTACGAGAGAATGGGAACGGAAGAGAATTTTCTGGCTCTGCGAGGTAATCTAGTTAATTTTCAAATTTCGCGCGTTTTCGAGGAAAAGAAACAAGGTCGCCGTTGCGGAACCGAGATCTGCAGCCGTTTCGGATAATCGTGAAAGATACCCACCCCTTGAAGACGCAGCGAACTGCATGCGTTGCGAGTACTTCTCTATGAGCCTCTTAATGAGGTCCACCTGCTCCAGAGTCAGCTGGACCGCGTTGAGATACTGCGACTCGCACGGCACGTAAGCAGCCCAAAACTGTGAATAAAGTACCAGTCGGATTAGTTTTTGGTTAATTAGGGACGGTTGAGAGGAAGATGTCAAGGCTGATTACGTGCACAGGACGCAAGGTATGCAAAAAATTAGCGAAACTTTTCTTTCTCGCGAAAAGTCAGAACGATATTTCGCAGATGTTTCACGATATTTTCACTAGAGAATATAGTATCTCATTTCTTTTTTTTTTTTAAACCTTTCTTCGTGGTTTAAAATATTCGGCATTGAGAATATTCAGAATTCTTCTATAGCACATATTTATTTCGTTTCTTCAGAGATTTACACGTAGCCAGTTTCATTTGAAAAATTAAAAAATTCGTGTCTTTTTATAACGCGTTTCTATATGCGAGAATAAATCGAAAGAGAGAGGAATTTTGTTTCCGAAATTTTCAAACTTTAATTTAAATTTGAATTTATTTTATCTTGTTATTTAAAGAATAACATTATATTATTTTTTACATTTATATATCTCGCTATCTGTTCTCGTTTATCGTGCAATCTGTTATACATGGAAGTTAGTCGAACAGAGTTTGAAACACGTTTAACTAAACCGTTGTATGATCGATGCTGAACCACGTTCGAATTTTGGTTCATTACTGCAGTTTAATAAGTCGTTGTCCATTATTGTACTCGAATATATTACGCATTATTTTATCCCATGAAACTGTGACAAATTTTATGAGGCTGGTTCTACGCTCATGATTTATCATACCGCAAATATGGTATCACGTAGCGCCTATAAATAATCGTTCGCATGAAAATTCGCTGCGACCTACGGCTAATCGAGCCACGAATACCACGATACTACAATTTACAAAAGAAATTATTCAATAAAACGTTCCTAAGAAATCCGTGCTTTTAATAGAAGAAATTTCTAAGAAATTTATAACACGTTCATAAGTAATTTAGATTGTTCGATACAAAAGACTCGTAAGAAATTTATATGTTTCAAATAAGAAATCTTTGTAACTACATGGCGTCCAATTTCGAACGCGATAGCCGGTAGAATGATAGTCGTTATTATTTATGAATAATAAACAGCGAGCGAAATTTCGTTGCTGCTGCGAGAATGATCGAAATTCATTTTTAACGCGTTCGTAATTCGAGAACGAGTGAATAATTTATTTTCGTCTTCGCCCGCTTTCATTTTTATTTTCAGCTTCGTGCCCGACGCGTGTACTTTCTAGGATGGTACCATTTCCGGTGTAAAAATTATCTTCCGCAAGGACGGAAATTGAGGACGAGGACTCGTCGCGGGTGGAAGAAAACGTAGCGAAGATGGCTGGAGAAATATCGAAAAAGGTACACCGTTGTGTCGTGGTTGCACGATGCACGAGATCTTCTCCAGTACCAGAATATAGAAAATTTTTTCGCCCCGCGTTTTCTTTTGTGCAGTCCACGGTCACGCCTGGAAACGCAGATTGGTTTCCTTTATGGCTCTTTCTTGGAAACTTCTATTTCCCCTTTTGGGAAAAACCAGCGCAACCGGGTAAATTATCAGTGTTCGTTAAAACTGCGTGTTTTCTTCGTTCTTTGTAATAATTTTTTTATTTCCTTGGCTACACGACAGAATAAAGTCGTGAGCCTCGTACTCGACGAGTGCTTCTATCTCCCTGGATATTTCTGGAATAATTATTTTTGTAAATAATCGATGAAATAACAACGAGAATTTCACCGCATTTCGTTCACGCTTTTCAAAATTACGATATCACGTGTACAGTGTCTGTCAAAGTTGCGAGGCGAGCCAGCTTTGTCAAAAGAGGATTCAATTTTTGAGTTTCAAATTTTAGGTAAAATCGTAGGTGCCGGATTTTATTTAATTAATTTATTAATTACACTATCGAGATACGATCAGACAACTCTGGCAATTTTAACTTCCTCCTGATTCATAATACTCAGACAACTTAGTACAGTAGTCCCTCACCTAATATTCGCGTGCTTTGGGTTCGCGATGCGAAGAATATCGAGGGATGGTCTATTCCAAGAATTTCCAGCTATTAGCTCTGATCCCATTGACCACATCATAGGTGAAAATGAGAATGAACGGGTGTAAACGAGACGGAGAAGAGCGTTTAAGATCTGGTTATATCACTGGACTTGTAGAAAACGCGGAGGGTTGCTCAGCGGAGGCAGTTTCAGAAACTGGTCTTGGGAATTTCGTGAAGGAAATAGCCAAATGATTAACGTGCAGGGAAGTAACCGTACTCAGTTATACAGCAATTGTATTTATAAAGGTTTAATATACGTGAAATTTATACACTTTATGCAATATACAAATAAAATACAAGAGTCTCTTTTAATGCCACTGTGGGACACAATATATAAAGTATCGGTACTATTCCTGATCTGAGAGTGAAGAGCTCCGAGGCACAGCAGGCCCTTTTAAACCTCCAAAACCGACCCCTTGATGTCCAAAGGTCGGTATTGGCCAGCAACCTCTAACAGGCCTGTCGTCATCGTTACATGGGCGCAGCTGACTTCCAACAATTGGAGATGAATATTACGAATGGAAAATGTGTAGATATTAGAGGGGGACTACTGTATACATCGGCACCGAGTCGTTGCCACCTGGACGTCCGATTTCTGACGGTTTACCTTAATAAACAAGCGACGAGATCAGAACTTGATCTGACATCGAACAAAACGGATATGTTGTACTTAATCCACGTAATTATGGTGAAATGATGTTTGTCAGTTGCGATCAACTCTTAACAGTTCATTCATACCCGCGATATACTCCATTTACATCAATGAAGAATCCCCCATTTAACGAAACAGTCCACTTGTTCCATCTTCCTTCTCCGTTCTCGAACAGATCTCTACATTACCGACGATTTGCTTGCTTTCCCTATCCACTCGTATTTTCTCTTTCCCAAGCTTCGCATAAAATTACTCTGCCGCAATTTTACCACCCAATACCTCTAACGCCTCTATGACCCACTATCCCGATGCATTCCACGCATCACACTCTACCGACCTGACCAAACCCGTATCCTACTACTATCTGTACTTCTCTCCTAACCGGGAAACTCTCAACAAGAGTTAGGATATCGGGTGATGAATCGTAATGTAAACATCGCGAGGGATTAAATAAGCGGAAAGCATTGTGTCGGATTTTGTCAGAGTTTATTATGCACGAGGGGGAGGAGGGAGGGGGCTGCGCCAAGAAAATCGTATCTCTCTGGGGAAAATGGTCTAAATCATACTTTGGTTGCCAACGAACTGCCTGCACTTTTTCCAGCCCTGGTCCACGCGTCGTGGTCCACGCGTCCACGAGTCATGGGGGGGTGGTCGTAAAGACATAAACCAGGCCCCCAATGACTCGGGCCCCTTGACGTCGCCGCGAATAGAAAAATATCTTTCTCCTTCGTCGGTAGGGATCTGTCTCTACAAATTTATTCGTCGATGACGTCACGATTTACCACCCGACACTTCTTCCCCGATCTCGTTGATCTCTCCCCCTTGATCTCTGCCCTGGCCGGCTTCCGAAACGTCAGGTAAACCGATCCTAGTCCAAATCGAGCGTGAAAGGTCTTAGAAAAATTGCAGAAGTCTGGTCGTTGTTCCTCGCATTCGTCCATGTGGGATAGCCCGCGACACGACTCGTGATTTCCGATTTCGTTGACGATCCGCGCGTTATCGTCCAGTTTCTCAGTTGGGTTACGCGATAATGGCGTATCCGGCGCGAATGCTGCGAAAGGAAGCCAGGGAAAAGCGAGGAACAGGTTGAAACGGGAAGAAAGCTAGTCGGCTAGGTAGCTGCCGTTGGTAAAAAGAAGCAGCCAGAAAACCTGGAGAACCGGTAACGAGCTTGCGGTGGAAAGCATGGTGGGATAGGGGCGGTGGGACAGAGGGGCTGGAATATCGGGCTTGCCGTGTTTGTGGAACGTAATATCGGGTCGTTTTCTGTTTCGCCGAGCTAGCACACGCCATCCTGGCCGTGTGTTTCATTGCGTGTTTCATTATGTGTGTCGCGTTACACGGTTACCCTCGTAAAGAAAGGAACGTTTTCCGTGTCATCCCGCGTTGTCTTTCTTAATATCGCCCGGGATATCCGGCTGGCTCGATGGAACGCTGGATGCTGGATTCCAAACGACGCTATTCCAACGACTATTGCGTCGACATTTTCCGATTTCTCTTAGCAAGCGTATCTTCCACCATGAGGTCGCGAATGGTCTGATTACACAGGGATTTTAAGGGTTTTTACAAGCGTGCTTGCGATGGGGATTGAGTCTCTTTTCCTTTGGGGTTGTTATGTCTGTGAAGACGGTGTTTGTAACTGTTTTGCAATTTTTTTATATATCGACAGAGTTATTTTGTACATTTTAAATTGTACTACCTGCTTTTCCTTTGATGATTCTGCAAAGTATAAAGTTGACAATAAATGTAGTACGACTGAAATGTGGTTGTTGTTGAAAGAAAAATGAATATTCGAAGATAGCATTTGCAATATTTCAAAACCGATACGATCGAACTGCAGGATTTTACTTCATTTTTCTGTAATATAGCTTTCGAATAGCTTTTATTACACCTGGTAGTAATTGCTGTAAGCGTTACTTTTTATTTTGGTACAGCTCTTAAGCCCTGGAAGGTTTTAAAACGTAGGCAAACGAGGCGGGGAAAGACCTTCTCGGTAATCCAATGGTAAGCACGGTGTAGAAATTATTCTCTTCAATCGACGATGAAAGGTTAACTGCAACGTTGTTTCATCGTAATGGCTTCTTTGTTGCAGAGAAATTAGTCGAATAGGATTTAATGAAGTAGGATAATACGTTCTAATAAACGATTTTGCAATTAGGTACTTCTGCTGTTGTTCCTCCAGTGATTCTCCTTTCGTCAGAAATTTTCCAATAATATATTTTGACGGTATCACTTAATTAACCATTTTCTTTGCGGATTCATTGCTAATCTGGAAACGTTTCTCGAACAATTTAACTGTTAGAATAGCCAGGAAGAGAATTTCACGAACTACACGTATGAATAAAAAATTTAATATTTAAAGATTAAACTTATTAATTTAATTTAACTACTGCAGGATTCTAAATTTTTTAAACGACATCGCGTGTTCCACGTTGCCCGGCCAAGAAGAGAACATCCTGTTTCTTGTTGCACTTTCGTACGAACAATCTGCAACGCGTGCAACTTCGAACGTCCTGCACGCACCGGAAGTCACGATCGAGCTTGTGCACGTGCTTCGAGAGCTGCAGGCTCAGCGACCGATCGATGCGTTAAATCTGTCAGGTTCGCGCCATTTTCGATATTCTCTCTTCACGGATCGCTTCGATGCCGAAGGATTACGCTCATTTTGCCGAACCACGATGCGCGGCGTAAATAATCTGATCAGAATTTTTGTTTGATGTCGCTGATCCCTGCTTAGAGGATCAGCCAAGTCGATGGGGAGAAACGTTGGAGCTATCGCGAGATACGGGGAGATATCGGCGATAATAAGCTAGAGTTTGCCAACAGAGGGTAGTTTTATACGATGGCTAAAGTCGAGGCTCGAAACTCTCGCACGATTACGTATTTTGCTAACTTCTCTTTAAAGTTATATTTTATAAACGGCAACTTATGAAATTATAAGTTATAGATTATAAATTCCATTCGACTTACTCGATCTGCAAAAGTATCAAGAACATGCGTCAAATTAATCCGCCAACTAGAAACTGAATTTTCAACCAGCCTCCGAATGTTAAAAAATTTCGTTCTTCCCGAATAATTATTTTCACGTATAAATTGTTTCGGAATACGATACACAGAGAGACGAAAAACCGGCATAAATGTTCTTACTTTACACCGTATTTGATACCGATACGCGGAGAGATTACTTCGAGCATATTTGATTACCATAAATTCGAGGTCGGAATCAATTTTTGATATTTCATCCGCGAGATTCGGTTCGATTCTCGATACACGCGCAGAGGAAGCTCAATATCGAGAAAGCATAACATATGTCATAACCGTAAAATCGGTACGAAGTGGCGATAAAATTCTCCGGCAGCTGCATAAGCAAAATCGAGGCGCTGCGATCGGTAAGCGGGAAACTTGGAAAAGGTTCGAGGGAGGTCGAAAATTAATTACATCGCTTCGTTCAGTTCGGCGAATAAAAAGGTAAGAGAATTTCATGGGGTGGCGAGTCTGCTTTATTATTTCTCTTTTTGCCTACGTTTCACCCAAGTTCCCGAGTTCTCTGAGAAATATGAGCGAACGCGTCATGAAAATATTTCTCCTTTAATTTTCCTTAACCCCTCGGTTACGTGGCTGTAAGCACGCTACTGGGTAAATCTGTAAGCATGTACACACGTGTACACCTGTGTTCAGATATATATACGAGTGTTGTGTATGTTTGCGTATCATGGTCGGACGTGACGAGTTTCCATGACTTTGTGACGATAATCGATGCGTTCAAGCTGTCTCAGACGAGTAACCTGTAGTAACCCCTGTGTTCAAGTATATGGAAAATATATATTCATCCTTGAATCTTTTCTTTCCCATTGTCTATCGAAGCGTTTCTCGATCCTCCCGAGACTTCGACACGATTTAAAACTAGTTTCGAACCGCAAATTTGAACGAATTACTCGGAATTAATTAGTTACGCGATTAACGTAAAATTCGTTCGATTCGTTCGTTATGCTTCTCCAATATTCCAAAATTCGAGATGGAGGACGCGAGAAACGAAAATACGCGTTTTGCAGCAAAAATCAGAACGATTTACTCGGAATTAAATGACACGATATCGCAAGTTAGAGGATAATTCGACGATTTCAAACTGGAATATTACCTGACCACCGACCATGCCTTGACGAAGCCTAACCAGATCCGTTTGGCTCCAGGCGCTCTTGCTCCAAGGCGCGACCTCTCGTAGATCCTTGTCGAAATCGAACTCGGCCAGCTGGTTGTGAACGAAGTTTCTAATGTTCCAGGGCAGGTCATTGTGGCCGTCGATCAAAGGCACCTCGGAAAGAACCTGTCGCACGGTCTCCAACCTTTCCCTGGGCGATGTCAGGTGTGCAGTCTCGCCATCGGCTGGTCGTGGGCCAACTTTGCCAACCCAGCTTCCGATTGACAGTATGATCACGCTTGCTGTCCAGACACCGCTCTGACCGCCACACTGGAACACCCGTTTGATTATCGGTGGTTAGTCAGCAATTACCCAAGAACATTCCAACAACTGCGATAATAACTTGGGGGGTGGAAAGTTGGGTCGAATGGAGGGTGATTGCCTGTCAGATTACTTCTGACAGATGACAGGTTGGGCTTTGCGTGGACATAATTTAAAAAAATGTTAAATATCGTTCGTTAACTAAGTCAGATTTCATTGGTTATGAAGGATTCATTATTTCCACGCCACTTCCGGTTGGGAGGGAAGAATACGCCTTGGGATCTTTCCAGGCCAGCTTGGGTCATATGATTCCAACGATTTACTGGCGGATCACGGTTTTATGGTTGCCATTAGGGAAGGTCCCGGAGCTAATCGCACGAGCCATACATAGCAAGATGAGACCAAGTTTTTTACTTAATGGCAATGGCGAATAAGCTTATGTCATTTTGATAGGCCGTTAGATCTATTACAGAAAGATGAGAAAAAGTACCGTATAAAACAGAGTTTGATGCGTTTTTCAAGAAAGCTAATAATTTATTAAAAGCTAATATCTGTCATTTATAGATTTATTCCTACAAACTTAAGTAGACTGATAATTAAATGAATCACGCGATATTAATTCCGCAATTGTATTATTAATTACGATACCTATAATTTTTAGCGCGCGTCGTACTTATAATTAATTGAATATTATGGAAATTATATTAAGCAAACGCAAATGTAGATATAACTAGTAAACCGGTATTTGCGACCGATATGAAATACAATAGTCATAACAATTCTAATACTATTTCACACCTAGAATTGTCAATTGCGATCAATCGCGCTAAACTCTGATAGCCTACACAAGAAGTGATCAATAACACGCTTAAAACACCCGCGCTATTATGAACTTGCCCTAATTAATTTCACTTCTTCTCAATTACCGCCAAATTCTCTTCCATTTCATTACCCGAAATGTCAGCTCGTTTGAACCTTCGTCGACCCAGACAATCGTCGAAGACGAAGACGGAGGCAAATAAATTGCTTCGATCGTTAGATCCAGTACGAATACAGAGATATCGGACACAGGAAACGTGTTCGACGCTAATCCAACCGGATGTCGGCCGTACTCTCGGCTAGAACTCGAAGGAGCGATGCGAGATGCAAAGCGCAGAAGGTGAGCGATGGTAACTAAAGAGGACCAGCGAAGGCTTTGATGTTCTGGTCCAGAAATAATTTACTGTTTCGTCCTGTGAGTTGCAAATATTCGCTGGGATACGGCGAGCTGTCATCGCGAGGCTGCAGGCGCTGAATAGTTTATGATCCTCGTCAAAGGAGCATGAATTCCTTTTCGCGGGACGTCTGTTGGTGGAACGCGCTTTTCAAAGCGCGTTAGAATGCTCGGGCGAGAAAAAGGAATCGCTTTATCCTTCCTTTCCAATTATTCCCTTCGTTCTTCGCCTCTTAAACGAGTTTCTACCCTCTGTTCGCTGCTCCAGGGTACCAGGGTAATCTGTTTTCGCTGATATTCTTCGAAAACGTGCGCAAAGGATCGTGGCGATTCTAATTAACTTTATAAGCATTAAATCTATTAGTATTTGCGACCATTTCAGTTTCAGGTATTATTCGATCGCTGATATAAATATTTCTCAACCGGCTAGCGATTCGTCGAAATTTATTTGAACAAAGTTTATCTACTTTAGATTCGAGCTAAGAAGAGGTTGCATCTAAATATGCGACGAATAATTGGATGACAAATCGATTATAAAAATATAATATATTCGTCTTATAGAGGTTCTCGTGTTAAGAAGGTTCGAATTCCAGGGAGTTCGAGCGTATCTAGGATATTAAAGATGGCCTCTACGCTTGAAGCATATCGATCTAATTTTGCGATGTACTTACACGTTAGAGAAACACGATGTAGGATCCTCGTATCCTTGTTCATCAAACGAGATCTTGTCGCCAGTGGCAATTCGTCAAAGGAATGACGAATTGCCTCTTGTCAGAGAAATGATTGATCGAAGCAGTTTGATTAGAAAGGAAGATCACCTGTCCGAATTCGTTCACGTGGAAGACAGACTTCCGTTTTAATATATCCTGAATTGCATTAATTTCAATGGACAGAGTCGTCGAAAAAGTAATAAAATGCATAAAGGATAAAGTAATTTAACAAACAAGCGTAAACGTCCATTAATCGAAGCTTTTGACACGGCGAATTTTTGAGGTTTAAAAAAATATTGCAAAATATATAATAGCCGCGTAGATTTACATGTTTTTAAATATTTTTCAGCAGTTCACGTCTCGTTTAATTCACCAGAATTAAACAAGAATTATACGTGTACACACCTTTACCATGTTCAACAAAAAAGAAAGCCACCATCGATCAGTCAGTGACAATTAAATCCGGGAAAAGTACAAAGCTTCAAGTACACTAACCGTTTTATACACAGAAGGGATTAACACGGTTACCATGAACGAAAGGAAGAAAAACACCAGAGTGCTGAACAATGTCGTTGGACTGTACTAGTGTCCGACCAAACGGCAACCCACGCTACTGTGGAAACATCGTTGCGTCTGATATAACATACGCTTTTTCACTGGCCCCTGAACTGCATGTCTGAGAGGGTGGTCTCTCGAATTTCCGGCTCCCATATGGGAATATCCGTAAGACAGGAATTTTATTTCGCCCTGTCTTCGCTGCTTAACGCGATATAGGAACATTTTTCCTTCTAACCCAAACGATCGAGCCATTAACATAAATCGTAACCTAACACTGATCCTAAAACGAGAAGTATGAATCATCGCTTCTTGTTCCAGTTTTTCTCCTCCTTCTCCTTTATTCGACGTGATAGAATTATCGACAGCGGAAAGAGGGTTTTAATTAAATAAATTTTAATCCCGTTTGAAGACTCGAAACGTCGAGAACATTGGAGTCCCGATAAAAGTTTGGTAAATATCTCGAAGAAGCTTCGAAGAATTATAGTGGCTAGGTAAACATACTTTCGAGTACAATTTTCTTCGTAAGTAGCTTAGCAAGCTGCGTTCCTTCGGCATCACGAGCTTCGATACTTGGTTCAACGAACACTGAATGTCCCTGTTTTCCACGCTCTATCGGCGATGCGACAGGCAGCATTCACGCGAATCAGTTGTTTCGCAATAGTAATCGAACGTCGGAATATTTTAATTAAGAAATTAATCGTCGAGTAGGGAAAATTCGAAGATTTCTGATTGAATTTAAAGTTCGGGATACCTCAGATACAGATTCGAATGATAAAAGTTCCATTAGCGCCGCAGTTTCTTCCAGATTTATCTCGGAAAATATAAAACGAAGCGGCGGTGATTTTATTTTATATCAGAAATAATTCAGTTACGTTGTATCTCTAGTTCTGTTCGATTAAACTCCTTCAAAAACTGCTGCTCGCTCAACTCCCTCGACAAACTCTCTCAAAACTCTTCCTCTCAACTGCTCTCCACTACCCCTACACGTATTTTCCGCAACCATTTATCTCTTTATACGCACATCCTCCTTCTCCCTATTTCCGTGTCCCTTTTAGCCGACGTAGAGATTTCTAGAAAATATTCGGACGAGTCCAGTCGAAGCCTGCAGTGGCCATGCAGTCTTTGTCCAAACACTACCCGTTTGTCACCGATTATACGTATTTAAAAAAAAGTCCAGTTTAAGCAAACATTAATGAGAATCGATGTTCAGAATTATAGCCAGCAATATCTCGAAGCAAAAATACTCGACGCGTGGTACCAATTGTTCACTTCTTCCAAGAAACCTCCCCTTCGTTTCTCCATTCCTCCGTAATCAGAGGGTACAGAAGGATGGGAAAAATGGCACGCAGACGTGTAAGGAACATAAATAAAACTTAGTCAAAGTGG
Source organism: Eufriesea mexicana (assembly GCF_001483705.2). Lineage (NCBI taxonomy): Eukaryota > Metazoa > Arthropoda > Insecta > Hymenoptera > Apidae > Eufriesea > Eufriesea mexicana. The sequence continues at coordinate 1,881,067 of NW_016909472.1, read as the reverse complement.
CCAGATGGGAGTGTTTGATCCCCCAAACTGAATTCCATCCAGGACAAGTCCTTCTCGATTAACACCCCTCGTAAAAATTCCAATATCGGCTGGCTACGACAAGTAGCACGGGTCGAGGGAGACGTCGATAAATCTTTCGCGATTCGGCATCGGTACGAGGCCTGTTTCGCAATTTACAACTCTCGGGCACTTTTATTAAAAGATCGTAAAGGAGTTTCGCGGAGTTCTCTTTCCTCTCCGTGTCTTCGTTAACTTCATCGGTGTACGAAGGACGAGAAACGAAGAAGAAGAAGAAGAAGAAGAAGAAGCAGAAAAAGAAGATGAAAAAGGGAAGATACATGGAAAGAAAGAAAATAAAAGAATCGGATTTCTGTCGTTGATAGACATGGGCGAGGATGCCAGTGGTACTGGCCAGCATCCAAATATCGAGCGTAATAAAAGGTGGCGATAGAAGAATGTGCTCGAAGAAAGTCAGGGACAGCGACAACAAAGGCTGGACCGATCGATCGATGTTCGAATCGATGGCTGGCGTCGCGACGCGTTCGGTGAGACCGCAATGGGGTAGTTACAGAGGTCCAAAGCCAGCCGAAGATCCCTCGAGTTCGTCTGCTCTTCCGTTTCTTCCCGGAGGTGTACCCCGATCGTTTCTTCGTATCGCTTATATATCGTTACCTCGAACATGTAGGATGGAATTTAACGCGTTCGCCGAATTTATCACCTCGCTGCCCGAGACAGCTACTTGGAGACGGGAAAGGGTAGAGGAGGCACGCGGGAGAAATATATTTCTGAAGCTCGGAGAGGCCGGGTATTTTTGTTTTAACCCCTTTCCTTCGCCGGCGGGCTTTATGCTTTATGCCCAGGCCTGTACGCGGCAGCGGTGTCGCGTACGTTTGGAATTTTGATAAGTCGCGGATTTCGAGCCGGCTGCTTCCCGCTTATTTCGCTCTTTCGACGTGATGGAACGGTTTGTTGCCCGAACGGAGCGGAATCACGGTGTCGCGTGTGCAGAGGCTGCTCCGCGACCTCTTCCAGTCTTTCTTTTCTTTTCACGGAAATTCCTTTTTTCATTCAAACTACTATATATCTCCTGTCTAATAGGTATTACTCGAAGGTAATATATCTGACCTGTTCAAACGTGTCCTTTTTGTTAAATAAAAGTAACGTATCGTTTCTTCCCTCTTTTATTAAAGACAAAACGTTGCGTCTTTATTAAATATTTTCTTCCTTCGTGAATAATGATATATCACGGCCTATTTAAATATAATGTTCTATAGAGATCGCGACTTGGTATCTCTTTATAAACAGCCATAGGCCAGTCCGGCTTCGTCAGGAGCGAAAAATAAGGAAACAAAGGAAGGCCCGGCGTGTCTCCTATCATAGCAGTCATTTCATCGCAGTGATATTTTTTTCACGTTGTTCAACAGATATATCTGGTACACCGAACTTGATAGAACAATATTCCCTGGCGTACCGAAATGACACGGCGCAAACTGCGGAAACTCCGACGTTAAAAAATTTCAAGCGCAAACAGGAATTACCGAATTCGACAGGGAACGACACGTTTTTATCGAGATTTCCTACGTTTCGGGAACCGTCGATTCGAACTGGTTTTCGTAAATTCGTCGAGGCTTTTCTGGCCCGGCCAGAAAGCAATAGGTTTTCACTTTGACGCGGTTTTATCGATAGCTCGGCAGGGCTTCGGGGAAACCTGTGAACTTGGCGAAGTCGGCCATCGAGCTTAAACAGCGTTTATCTCGCTTAATCGACGTTTTAACGGCCGGAGCCATGAAGAGATCGAGTTATCGCGTTGAAATTGCGACCCTTCGCAAAACGAAAACAACGCAGCCCGAGGGTTTATAATCGGCCATCGCTTTGCTGCAACTAGCAAGCGCAGACGCGTTTATCCGGACAGGGAAAACGCACGGGTCACCGATCATGTTTATAAAACATTCCGATCCGGCTCTTCTACGAGCCGTGGTATTGTTCCTTTCATAATTGACGAGGCAATTTCGCGGATCGGCGCAAAGTCACGACTGAACGGTCGCGAAACGGGCACGAAACAAACGGGACGGCTTCGCAGTTCGAGATCTATAATTACGACGTGTCTTGGGCTCTTTGGTCTCCTTAGAGAACGTTTCGTGTTTTTCTCCTCGCTTTTTCTTCCTCTTTGTACTCGCAAACGTTCGAATATAATAGCGCGTGTGATTTCGAATCGTTTCTCACGCGTGTATTCCGAATTCTTCTTCGTGGGTCGACGTAGAAATTAATAATGCTCGTCATCGTTGCATCTTTGAACTGCTCGTTGTGATTGCGTCTTTGAACAGTTGTTGAGGAATTTTTTCGCGCGGAGTTCGAAGATTTTTATACGCAATTTTGTTCGCGAGTGAGTTTTAAGTTATTTTCCTCGGGTCGATGTAAAAATTACATGGTCTCATTGGTTACTTTCCACTTTCAAGAAGATGATATATTCACGTGGTTGGAAATTGGTGTACACTGTTTTACAAGCTTTAAATTGCTTCACTATGCGCATTTTAATTCGTTTTTTAACGCGCAGTATAGATTTTAATTTATTTTTCCGTGAGTCGATAAAAAAATTGATTAAATCCGCTGGTAACCGTTGCCTCCTCGAAGAATTTTCGATCATTTTTTCACGCTGTACCTGGGACACTTGTATGCAGTTTCGTATGAATTGAAAATTAGTTTCCTGCATGTGGTGTACATTTTAATTCGTTTCCCTTCGCACCGCATGAATTTTCATTTATTTTTCCGTGGCTCAACGCAAATATCGACAAATCCAATTTTTTATATATTTTTATTGGTGTACATTTTAATTCGTTTCCCTTCGCACCGCATGAATTTTCATTTATTTTTCCGTGGCTCGACGCAAATATCGACAAATCCAATTTTTTATATATTTTTCTCCATACACTGGTGATTTATTCGGTACAAATTTATTACTCGTTATCGTAAAAAGGTCGCGAAGAACACCTTTGAATTCCCTTCATTGCGATACCGTTGAACTTAAAAGGAAGCTTTCAACCACGTCCTCTCAGGAAACAAAACAATCTTCTTCGATTAATCTGTTCCAGCACGTAATAACCATATTCTCGAAGTACCAAAGTTAGCCTGATCAGCGAGAGAAGCTTCTTTCGTTTTACTGTCTGTCCCATTCCATTCTTCAAGGCCACCGATCAACGATCGCGAACAAGCACGATTATTCCAAGATGGTACGACCTCTTCAACATCGTTTCCTCGCGAGAAGAAAGTGAAACAGTCGTTTGCGCTCGCGTACAGGAGTAATCTCTACCTATTTCTACACCTTTTACCGGAAGACGAGGTGGTCCGCAAGGGAGAAACAGAGGAAAGAGAGAGAAGAAAGCAGGAAGCGAAGAGGGAAAAGCGTGTGCTTCGTTACGAAATGGCCTCGTAACGTTCGGAATTGCACGATTGCCACGCCTAGAGATCGTAAAAAAAGAATCTCAAGAGGTGATCTTATTTTTAACCAACTTTTTTCTCCTATTTTACTAGCAGTTGTTCCGTCGAACTTCACAAGTAAAAGTGTAATTTCCCGTGAAACTCTTTACCTTCGTTTCAGGATGTGTCGTGCTTGAGCTCAAAGGATTCCACGTCACGTTTAAAAATCGAGAACCACGACACTCTCATCTGCTTTCTTCCTGTTCTTGCTCAATTTCATTTCGATATATTTCTTTTTACACTTCGAGGGTAGATCGATTTCGGTTTCTTCGAATTATCCTCTAAATGCGAATTTAATTTCTCGTCCAGTCGCAATCGAATCAAGAATTTTTCCCAGTCAATTACGCCATTTTGTAATCCAAATTCGAATTCATCGTCGCATTCGCGAGACACTGATTATTATATCGCAAATAACTTTTACGAAATAAAATTGCAAATTTCATCCCTCGTTGGTTCGCAATCGAGCTAAAAATTCTCCTCGGGGAACCGTCTTCGAGAAAATTACGCAAACAGATAAATACTACCCCACGTGCTCGCGGCACTTAAATATTCATCCCTGCACGATTTTCCGGCAATGCTTGCGACTTATCGAATCGAGTCTCGTCGACGGGGCAGCTCGATAAAGTGGATGCAAGTAAGTGGAAATCTAAGAGTAAATGCCGGCGCATAAGGGAAGCGAATTGGAAATTTCTCCGGTCGCAATTCGCGTTACGTGACCGGCTACACAGTATTTCATGGAAATTTCTCCGGGGACCCCGGATGCACAGCGAAGACGCCCTGGTCCGAGGATGATTCTACGCGTGTTCCCGAAACATCACGATCCATCATGTCCGGCGGACAATTTTTACCCGTTGCATCGGGGAAGGGTGGTTGAAAATGGCGACAACGAGTGGAGATTCGTTGACGTAGAATGGGAACAGACTAGAGTAGAAGGCAACTTCTTTCGAGTATGAATATTCACAACGGGGCAGGCAGGTTTTTAATCTCGCCTTTTGAGCATTTCCAGCCCGTGATGCGAACGCATTAGCGAAAGATGAATTTTCAGAAGTTTCTTATCGAGGGGTTAATGCTTTCGGGAGTTTCCGCGAGCTTTTAAGTCAGGCAGCAGGATTTTCACGGAGACATTTTCGTTACCGGTGGAACGATTCAAATTCAAATTTCCTTCTTCTTCGGAATTTTTTTCCACATCTTCTAAATGTGTTTGGAAGTTTCGACGCCCGTTTAATCGCGGTCCTCTCTCGCGACGAAGCTGCTCGAAAAAATTGGACAGTAAGAATTCAAATGGGACAGGTCTACGTCGTCGACTTTTCACTCCGTAGAAGCAAAATCGATGGGGATTATACAGAGAATAGGAGATTCTCGGACGCTATGGTCACTCTGAACGAGAAATAAAATCGGGGGTAACATCCCTCGAAGCTTAGCTACGTCGGAACGACAGGTGGAACTAATAAATCGCTGATACGTCGCGGATAAATGAATTCACTGCGAGACTATCGAAACAGTATACACAGAGAATCTTTGTTTAAATGGATAATACAGAAATTTCTGTCGTATCGACGAGCTGGAATTTCTGAATCCTTCTTCGTCCAAGGAAGAATATGCACGAAAATAGGAAAAATATAGATTCCATGTCCTTTTACTCGTATTCTAGTATCCTTCCGCCTTTGTCAGTCAACCTCGTTGGAATTCAATTCGATCTTTTTACCTCGTCGCTGCGTTTCGACGTCACGCCATTATGAATTTGTCAGCCATTGTTATGAAAAGCCACGCACCGGTTCGATCGCTGTTCCAGAGAAAATACCTCTATTCCTATCTTCGATCGCCTCCAATTTCGTTTTTCCTCGGCCATAGTCCTCTGTCCCCCTCGTTCCACCGCTCTTTTGCGTTTTCCAACGAGTTTTCCACGCTATAGTCGACAGTTCGCATCGGCGCCATGTTAGGTGGGTAACCGAGAGATTTCGAAGATTTATATCGTGATGGTAACTCCGATAAACTTTAATAAACGCGTTGGAAAATTTCGAACATTTTCTCATCAAGAAAATATTATTATTTGCATATCGACGAGTCGAATTTTCAGGCGTAAATTAGATATCGAACTTTCGCAACGAATACGCAGGTGAAACAAAAATTAACCGCGCTAAAAACGTAAAGCTCAAATCCGCGGCGACGACTTTCGAAGTGCAATCATTTCCGTTCATAAATATCAAACTTTCACGTACGCGTTATATTTTATAAATGACTTCTGTTTTTCCGCCATCCGCGATTCCAGCCAGGAAAAAATAAATAACGGAAGAACGAGCATGAAAAGTTATTATTATTCACATATCGTTATTCGCTGTGATTTAAATGACTTAATCATTCCATTGGCGGAAACGCAAAATTTTTTATTCACGAATGGCCACCACGACAGTCGATGTGATAATCAAATATACAAATACGTTCTTCCCTTGCCTCCACAAAAATACATTTCCCCGCATTTCTTTTGATTAAAATTTGCTCGTTTGCTAGACCAAGGTTCGACCTAAATTTGCCAGAAGGGGAACTCGATTTCTACCTGACCACGGGAGAAAAGCGACGGCCGGCGTCCATTTTTCACGCTATTCCCATCAAGTGAGACCGGTGAAACAAACAGAAGGGAGTAAACAGAACGTCGATTCGAAAAAAGTATCGATGGTGTCGGGTCTCGTTTCGCGAGATAGCATCGCGAGGGACAACGCTGCCAGCGAACAGAAGGAAATCCACCCCCCTGCGCGTCCATCCACCCCCTTTTTCCCCTTTTGTTTGCAACCTCCGCTTTTCTTTTTTTCCGAGTTCCGCGATTTTTTAGGAGTGGTCGTGAGAACACGTTCTCCTGTTTCGATTTTTTGCCAGTCGACACGGTTGCGAGCTTTTTGAAACGGATACCCGAGTGATGTCTCTATGACACGCTAGGTTCGAAGATTTGTAGGTTTTTAGGGAAAGGGAGACTATAAACAGACGGTGACGGTGACGATGACGACGACTATGACGATTTACCGAATACCCTGTTAGATTTTCAAACTCGAAGTCTCGCAATTTTTTCCATGTTTCTAATTTAAAATAAGAGATTTAGAATAAAACTCGCGCCATTCATCATCGAGGTACAGTTCCAGAATCCTGAAAATTCTTGCGCGTATGAAATCCGAAAATAATTCCACGCTCGTTCCATCTCTCTCGCATTCACTCACCCTCTCGGCTTTCTCCATCTTGAAACAATTAAACTTACCCCGTAGGCGGGAACCGAATGCGTGGGCCAAACGAGCGAGAGTCGCGACCGCGCGCGTGTTCGATGCCGGACGTCGTTGTTCGCGGTTTTTCCCCGCGGAAAAATGTTCGCGCGACTCGTAACGAGGGTCTGGTACGCGACGCGCGTACCGAAACACAAAACCCGCGGCCACGAGGGAAAAAAGGGATCCACGTAACGCTGCGAACGCTTTGGGGGCAACGAGGGGGCTGGGAGAGGAAGAAGAGAGCAGCGAATTCCGCGAAAAAAGAACACGGCACGCACAAAGAGGACGGCGGAGGGTGAAAAAGGAGGAAGAAGAGACAGAGAGAGGAAAGAAATAACGCGTTCGTTTAATTTTCGACTGTAGGTAGCGTGGCGGAAATAAAAAGCGAGCACAGCCACCACCCAGAGATCTTTTTGTTTCAGAGCTGTTTTTCTCCCGTGAAACAATTCCGCGGCGCCCTTGCTCATTGTTGAATCACGCGATTTCTTCCTTCCCTTTCTTCTGCCGCTTCCACCTTCTCGCTGGTCGAACGAGCGAACGACGAGCACGAGGAAGAGGATCGAGTGAGCGACGGACGAGGCAGGGAAACAAAGAGGCTCCGGGAAAAATGATAAAACTGTTGCAAAGTTTCTAGGCGAGCCGAGAACTTTGTTATTCCGCTGGTCGGAGGAAGATTCATACGTAGTAAGTAGCTGTGGAGCCAGGGGTGGTGGGTGACGGTGAGCCGAGGCAAGATGCCTCGACACCGGCCAACTTTCCGCGTGAAACTTCGAGATTGGAAATATTTCGTGGACGCCACGCTTCTCTCCTTTTTTTTTTTCTCCTTTTCCAGCCGACCAGGTCTGCACGCTGGATTTCGACCCCTTTCGCGCGTACGCCTCGCTCGTAAATCAGGCGATCGAAACTTTTCTGCTGGACGCGCGTATGGGCGATTCGCGTGCTGGGCTGAGGCGAGAGCTTTGGGGTAAGTTATATGTTTAGTTTTCGATTTTGCTTTGTCCGTTCGTTAGCCCCTGTTACGGGGTTGCTTCTCCTTCGAGGGGGCAGAGAAGTCTCCTTCGATTGCGATTCAAGGGATACCGAAAATGTTATTCGCGGTGTTAACATGATCGATAGTCTAACTGTAATAGTTCGCGTATATAATAATTAAAAATAAGTAGGAATACATCATTTTTAATTAGTAAAGATGCTTTGCGATACCCTCAGCTACTCTTATCACTAAAGTTCGAAAATTCGAAAAATTTCTGAAATTTTTATCTAATTCCACTGCACATACACACGGATTCAACTGGGAATCGACTTTGGTTAAGCGAATATTTATAAGGTAATCAAACGATAACTGGATTTTAATAATTAATACAATCGCTATCGTTATTATTAGTCACGTTTATTACCCCGTAAAACAAACGAACGCAGAGATTAGAATTTAATCAACGTCGTGTGAAAGCAAGGCATTACACAACGATTGTTCTTCGCTTGTACAGGGTGGAAAAAAAGGAAAATAAATATTCCACGACGGATTATCGATGGCTGTTCAAACGTGCACGGGACGCTACACTTTATTTCACTTTTTCACAGACGTAAAATACACACGACGGACAAATATTGGTTAACTAATATCGCTTCGGACGAAAAACTTCGTTAAACGTCAAACACGTGCTGTTAAAGAAAAAAGGACAAAGAGAGGAAAAATTGGAAACAAAAAAGGAGAGAAAAGAACAGCGAACAACTGTTTGAATTATTTACCGACAGATTCTATAAACCATAGAGTAGATCGAAGGATGAAACAACATGGCGGCGGTCGTGCACGAGAAAAATGGGCAGTCGCGTTGTGTAAAACGTCGCAGGGCTCTGAAAAACGAAAGAGACCCGATGTAGAACAAAGTTTGCGCGCGTGTGACTAAACAGAGGACGACGAAACCGGAACCGCGAATTTTCTCCATCGAGCTTCGTTTCTTCTTGCTGTCTGTGAAGGCTTGTCTGCGGAAGATCGAGAGGAGAAACGGGAAGAAAGAAGAGAGGAAACGTTATCGTTGTTATTCGAAAGAAAATATTTGTACTGGTTCGACGATTACTTGCAAACAAGAATCGCTGGATTCCGTGACCATTTTTCACGCGTTCTCTAGCACGATCTCCGGTCCGTTCGGATTCTTTGAAGCAATCTCGCCGAATGAAAGCACGGGAAACGTGATCGAGCTCTAGACACTGAGACCTCTGTTGCACGAGAAGCAATGCCGTGTCTTTTGTTCCTCGTTGCCTATCTCGTCGTAGGAATTCGATCGAATCGAGTATTAGACGTTGAAGTCGAATATTTGAAACGCTAGAAATTCGATGGATCCAAGTTATTTCGACTAAAAGGAAATTTCGTAGAAAAATGACTCTTGCTTTTCGAAACGTCGTCGAATCGATTGTCAAAATGATATTAAAAGAAAAATCGCACAGCCAAGTGGCCAAGGCGATAACACTGAATGCGGAATTTTGAATAAAATAAAAAGGTTTGAATGAAATTTTAATAAAATTTCTGTAACTTCTTCCGGAATTAATTCGTGAATAAAAGATTCGTAATTATTTTCTAAAGCGAAGTAAACTTAGGAATTGCTGCAAATTCTCGGAGGGAGAAGCAGCGAGAAAGAAGAGAGTGGAAAGATAACTTCTTAAGAATCGACCATTTGTTATAAGTACATACTCGCTGATAAGCGTTCGTTCGTTTGGCACCGACGGAAACGCGAGGACAAAGAGAAGCTCTGGTCCTAAGAACACAGATTACAGTTCGTTCGACAGCGCGTTAGGGAGAGTTCGGAATCGGGTTTGGCAAACTGCATCTTCGTTGTACGTATTCGGTGATTCAAAGTTCGACGAGTGGCCGCGGGCTAGGGAAACTTGATTTCCGATAGATTCGCGGAGTACAGCCCCGAAGTATCCCGGCTAACCAGCAAGGTGGAAAAACTGATAAGATTTCGCCGGAGGCACGTACTTTTTATTATTCATTTGCTACCCCTCCGCGCCACTGCGAATCCAATATCACTTAAAAACGAGCACCGTGGTCCGGAGGTGTTCTCTGTGACTTGCCACCTCTTCGCTCCACGGATATTTCATTTACCCTTTGTTACGAATTATTTGCTGAAAAAAGCCGCCTCAATTTCATCTGTATTAAAGCTAATTCGAGTATCGCGAAAAATTCTGTTATTGGTTACTTGCAGAAAAACAAAATAAATTTTATTGACGCAGGGTTGCATTGGTTCCAGCTCTGCGAAAAATTCCGTTATTGATTGTTTCTAGAAAAATAAATTCCTTTGGCGTGATATGTGGGATTAGCTTGGTTCCAGTATTGCGAAAAATTTCCAGAAAAATGAATTGTTCCGTTGTCATGTGTCGGGGGGTAGCTTAATTCGAGCTATGCGAAGAATTTTGTTAGTAACTATTTCCCGGAAATAGAATAATTTCTTTCATATTATATACAGGGTTTGGTTAATTCGAGGTTGGAAAAGAATTTTATTATAGGCTACTTCCAGGAGGAAAGATGTCATATATAGGGGATGACAAGCCAAAAATTAGGAACGTAACTGAGTACTAAGAGAATAGTAATTTGATGGAATGTACGACAACGAAAAAATCGCAGTAATGAAGCAGTACAGTGAAATAGATAAGCGAATTTGATAAAATGAGAAAAAAATTGGAAAATTTATAAAAAATCATTCAGAAAAAATTTCGTATATTTCCAACTGAAATCGGAAATTTTATAACCGATAGAGGGATCGATGTACAACGTTCAAAGCGTAATGTAAATTTTTCTTGCGGCTAGGAGGAGTGATTTAGAAACGAGGAAGGGGTTGCACACGGAAGGGAATCTTGGAGAATAAAGGGGAGGGTTGAAAGAGCGTGACAGTCCCAAAACGCTTGGCAAACACTTTGAACGTAGACTCGCGTGATCCATTCAAAGATGCATGCACATCCTGGTTAATATTGAAGCCTTAATTAACGCTTCTCTGCAGACCAGAGGATCAATCTGCGGAATTTAAATTGAACGTTTCATTATGCTTTCAATAATGCATTTCAATTCTGCAAGCACCCCTCGTGCTCCCCGAACGGTAATAATAGATGAAGATGGACAACGATGAACGTAATAATTCTGGAGGAACGTTGATCATTTCATAAATTAGGATACGATCGAACGTAGGAAAACTCTTAGAACTATTTAAGGCTACAAAATAATTCCGGTTTAAATTATAGCGAAAATTTTCTTCGATTTTTCCTATAGATCTATGCGACGAATTATTTGCAAAATATTGATGAAGTCACTACGATATTTAAAAATTTCGTCATTTATCTTTAAATTCATAGATTCCGAGTCACTAAGCTCCACTAAACATTTCACTCGAATTCTCTTGTATTAGTCATTAAAAGGAGAGAAAAGGAAAAAATAGCAACAAAATCTGCAATTTTTGAGAAATTAATTTTCTTCTATGCAAAGAATTAAACGATATTAATTTTAACGATGACGAATTTCTCTCGATTCCAAATTTTTCCCCGATTACGTCAGAAGCCGAACTCTCGACGACCACATCCCCAGAGACGCCAGAGGATCTTCCGGAAGCGCGGAAATTTCACGCGGTTCCGCGATGTCAGGTCGAATTACGGCGATTCGAAATGCAACCTGTTTTCGCGGAAGAATAACGCGGTCCCGCGGAAGGCGACTATAGCCGGTCTTAAATTTTACTTAACATTATCTGGCATCGGCGAGGGAATGCGCGCAAGGCCAGCCACTCGTGCCGAAGTTATGCACAACGTTTGCCCGCGAGGACATAACTCTGAGCGTAAAGTTGGCAGAGAACAGCGTCGGAATCCCTTCCGTGCTGGAATAACGCGAAAGCTGGAATAACAAACCACCTATGTTACTGTCCGCCCATTCTACCACCCCCTTTCCTTGCGAGTCTACCTGCCAGTGCGGACCCCGAATTCGATTTTAAACTGGAGGGGCCCAACCCGCGAATGCGGAAACAATTTCGACCCTTCGATCTTTTGGCGTATACAGTGCTTCTGGTGGTTGCGACGTTAATATCTGAGCGATTAGCGACTGCTAGAGATACAATGGAAAATGTATGTACCGCAGATAGGGAGAAAATGGAGTGGAAAATCTGGTTTCCTCTGGGTCTACCTTCGTTTCGATTTCTCGACTACAGACTACGTATCACGTCCCGGACATACACAGCTTCTGGCAATCGCAACCCCAACGGCGCCCGATAATTTGGTAAGCTCGCGAAAACTAATTATTCATCATGGTACGAAGCATCCGTACAGCTTCCGGGTTTAGTAATGGAAAAGTTTCTTTCCAACGCAGGCGTAACGCGTGGCGGCCAGTCGCGTACGAAACTTTTATTTACCGCCCGGGTAATAAAGGCGATAATAGAATATTCTATAAATGGAGGAGCGACCACCTAGCTTTCATAACGTATTCCATTAGCGGAAGTTGCCGTGACGAACTTGTAGAATAGCCGTCCAGAGAAATCATGATGGAATTGAAGGTTGGTTCCGCGAAAAGGTCCTCCTTTCGTCACTCTGCTCTCCACTTCTTTTCGTTTTTGTTTTCACCGAACCACCCCTATTCGAAGATTTCGAAGGTGCCGAAAGGTTTCGCGGAATTTCGATTTTCTCCACGAGATAGTTTCCAATAGAGACTATCGATGAGGTTATCGATAAAAAATATCGAAATATCGGTAAGATATGGATAAACGGAATACAAGAGATCGGGGTATCAATTGTAATAAGAGATCGTGGTACCAATTGTAATATTTTTCAACTTATTATACTTACTAGTATACCTATTAATGTATTTCATACATATATTCTATTTATTATGTAATTTACTTGTATATAATTGAGTTATGACCCCAGAATAAATATTGTAAATAAAATAAAATTAATTAACGCGTTGCATTTTCCTCGATTATTTCAATTTGACAATATTCTAACGCTATACCGATACTTCGTTAAATATCGACAACGTATGCATAACTTATGGCTAATCGATAGTCACATTTGCAATTTCGAGTTGTACCGAGTGCAGAAATTCCTGCAGCAAAATTAGTATAAACGCCAGACGTTTAGGTAAGGAAATGGATACGTTTCTCGTACCGACCGGATATTCGAGAAAGATGACGTTTTTACTAGAGAATTTCTCGCGAAAAATCAGGCAAACGTAGGAAAGCTACGAGTCTCGGGAGCTCGGGAAAATATGCCTGTTTTTTCAAGGCGTTTGACAAACATTGACAATAATTTAAGCTAGACAAATTGACACGGTTTCGTTCTCTTGATCCTTCCATATTTGCGAAGAAGGTCCGTTCATTTTTAATCATCAAATTCTACTTATTTTTCAAGCAGCTGGCTGCTCAAGAGAAATCCCTCTATTTCATCCCTTCGAGTATTTCATTTCTTCGCAGTGCCATACTTTCTTCCGCCCTTTGACGACGAGACATCCTGCCGCTCCTCTTCCTGTCCTTTTATCCTTCTGCCATTTTTACTTTTACCCCGCCCTACTTTCGCTATCCTCGTCGCTTTCATCTCTTATTCATCCCTTCCATTTATTATTAATCTACTTGTTAACCCTTTTTCCTTCTTCTTTCGCTACGTCTATATCATTCATCATGATTTTCCCTTTTGCTTTCTTTCCTTCCTTTCAGCTTGCCTATCTTATTCATTTCAGTGCCACCCTTTTCTCTGCTCTTCGGTAATTCGTTTTCCCTATTTTCCCTTTCCTGTCCTTTCATCTTCCTTCCATCCCCGCTCTCAACCTGCCCTATTTTACATATCTTTATCTCTTTCATTCTCCATATATCTTTTATTTTTGCACTTTCTACCTTGTTACTCTGTTTCTTCCCTCTCACTGCTTTTTACTCCCTTTTTCCTCCTCTTTGACAACACAAATTTTCCATTCTCCTATTTTCCTTCAATTTTCTCTTTCATTCCGCTCTATTTCCTCCATCTTCGCTCTTTTCACATCGCGTTTATCCTCTATTTTCTCCACTCTGTTCCTTTCTTCCCGCAGTGCATCTGTTATATAATATCCACCCCATTCTCCATTTTCCCCTCTCTACTCTCTCTTTCACTTACATCTCTCATTTCCGTCCCCTGAATTTTTTCCTTCCACTCGACTATTCGTCCCGAACCACTGTCCCCCCGGTCGAGGACATAGCGTAAAACACGGGTCATGCGAAGAAGCCGACCGAGATTCGCGGAACACCAGTCGAGGCCGCTGCTTCCGGATCTGCTGGCTCGTTATCGTGACCGCTAACGAGAAATTTCGCCGTCGAGCGGAGCTAAGGACGAGGGCTGATCGTAATCGTAAACCCGACTAAGCAAGGCAACGTCCGCCTGTTCACGGTAATTTAACCGTTCGTCGGGATTCGTCGCGGACCACGGTAACGCGTAGCTGACATGGCCAACCATCGCTCACCGGGAACATATCTTATCTTGTTTGATGAAAATCTGCTTTATTAGTATTTTCCTTTAGTGGGTTGAAGTAACGATAGCAGGGGATGCGTGGATCAGTGAGTGAAGTTTGGTCCATTCCAGGTTTAAGGAGGTTCGAGGATTTTCTCGCAAGCTTTCTGTACACCCTCCTCTTGCTATACATACAATTTCCAGGCTTTCCAATAGTATTCCCGACTTAGGTAGGGCCTGCTAGGTAGCTTTACCAACGAGTCCACTAGTAGGTCCAGGACAGAAACGCATCCCTTCTTTTTCCTTTCGACCTTTCCAGCACCACTGCAATCCCGAGGATACCTGCGGTGTACCAACCGATGACAACAACCTTAGGGGATGATTCCCACTAGGATATAATAGTATGTACTACATTATTGCGTATTTGTTCGTTTTGATAGCTATGTCAGTCTTTTCGATCGCAGTATTTCGCATTAGAGATTCATACAGGCCCACCTGTATTCGAATAAAGCAGCAGTTCACGCGTGTTAACAATTTACGCTTTAATTCGCGCAAATATTATTACTACGGAACAATTTACTATACATTTCGCAGAAAATCATCCCAGAAAATTTTGATCAACCTACAGTGGAAGATATTAAATATTTATCTTGGAAAATGGTTACTTAGATGGCGAGGAAGAATTTTAATCCACCTTTACCTTTTCCTGGCGAACGAACCGAGATATCACGGTAATGAGCAAACTGTTCGAAAAATGAGATTTTACGGTCCAAACCGATTAATTCTCCATCTCGTTCCAATACGTGGTTAACGTAGTCGCACCCGGCAATTTGTCGGAGCTAGATAAATTTCGAGCAAGAGATTTCTTGCTGCAGCTGCGCGTGGTTCGTGGGTAACGATTCCCAGGATTGTTCCAAGTGTTCGTCACGTTCTCTGTTTACCTTGTCGGAAAACAGGAGGCATTATCGAGTCCGAAATTGTCGTTTAATTACAGGTACTCCTAGTCTGGCAAAATGAACGTTCAACGGCAAACATATCGATTCGGTTCTTTGATGTTGCGGCCGGGATCACTTCAAAGCGCATGAAACGATTACATTGGCGGATTTAATTGAATCCCAAACGCTGGTTTTAGGTTCCTTTCGAAGTAAATTCCGGAGCAAGAAGAGGTCCACGGAGAGGCAAGCGTAATTCGGCCACGTTTGCTGGATCGTATTCGAGTGAACCCGAAAAGAGCACGGAATTTAAATACGATCGGTCAGCGACTGGAACGAATTGAAAGTTTTTTCGCGCTATGCACAGTTTCCATTAAACGATCGGTCTACCTTTGCGAATGATCGCTGTTTTTACATCCCTTAAAGCGTAGATAGACGGACCAGAGGAAAAGAATCTTTACCACGCGACACGTTTCTCCTCGTCTCAATCTTTTTACGATTAATTCTATTCGATCGTCGCGAAAATTTTATTAGCATTTTTGCGACAGCGTTAATTCTTTGGAGAAAAAGAAGAACGATAGTTCGGGATACTAGTGCAAAGGTATTAAATGAACGCAGATATTTATACTACCGCTAATGCTCCACTGTTACTGTAGTCAATTGGTCGCAGATATGAAAAGAAAAGGAAGGGGTGCGTTTCGTCCTGGGCTTGCTACTGGACTCGTGAGTAAGCTACCTAGCAGGCTCTGCCTTAGCTGGGGACACTATTGGAAAGTTTGGAAATTGTATAAATAGGAAACAGTAGGTTTTTACCGAGGACTTTCTCGCAAGTACTCGAACCTCCTTTAAGCAGAAATTCATCTACTGACGAGGGTGAGAAAAATTCCGCCACACTATCAAAAAACAAATGGTATTTAATATTAAATCGTCAGAGTCACCACGCCTGACTAGACATATAAATACCCTTACCTTTCGTCTAATATAATTCGCAATCGTCGGATTCGATTTCGTTGGTATCTTACCGTGGATTTCGCAACAGTTCGATAAATATGTTTTCCATCAAACGTACTGAATAATTCAAATATCGCATTACAATCGATTTAACCCGTGTATGGAATTAAATACAGGTGTTTACGCGCGATTGCGTTCATCAGCGTGAAATCTGGCAGCGGGTCATCGCGCGGTGCAATTTCGCGGAAATATTCACCACTTCGACCGATTATCCAACGAAAAGGGTACGTCTCGATGAATCTCCTCGATTTTGCCGTGTCACGGATAGACAGCGACGTCAACTTCCGCCGTTCTCATTTCCGGCGTATTCCGGGCGTATTCCGACAGCCATGCGGTATTTCCTTCCTTCGTTAATTACCATTATTCCAATCGTATCGTTAATTGGAACAATAAACATTTCCAGCAAGCAACGGAATATCTCTCCCGTACTTCACTTCGCTTCTTGCTTTGTTTGCGTTGGAATTCCGTTACCGCCGACTGTTTATGTTCGCTTATGTTCGGTTCCAGATATCTCGGCGAGGGTAACATTATAACGCCGCCGAATTACTCGAATATTTGGATCGTGGACGAATACCGAATAAACCTCGAACTCTCCTCCAGCTAGCAATGAGACATATTCCTCTTTTTATCGCGCTCCGAGGGGGTTAACGAGATTCTACTTACCGTGGGAATTTCGAGTACCGGGCAAATAAATTTCTCGCTTATCGCGGCCATTTTTTCTTTTGGACACGGTTGTAGCGCTTCTGAGACCGTTACGAGTTTAGATACGGTAGATTTCTGCTTTGTAGCGAACATTTGAGACACCAGATGAGGTTTGTTTCCGTTTATATCGTCGAGGATTCGTGTCCTGTGTCATTATATCTAAGATAATTATTATCTCGACTGGATAAAGATAAAATAGGAAGAAGGTAGGTAGCTAAAACAGCGTTATTCGTTAATTTCTGTAACGTCCTCTAACAGCATTTCGTATTTCTTTCTAATCAAGATGGCTCTTCAGGGTTAATTACGCGAAGCTTCCCTAGCTCACATTCCCTAACGTTACGTTTGTCGGATACCCAGGGAGTAAACACAGGGTAATGGCAATCTCGTTCTCAATGGTCGCTCGAGTAGTCGACACATCCGTGAAGCACATTCGAGACTTTCGCAAGCTTCTAAGTGGTCACCATAAAGCTAGGTCGTCACGCGAGCATCCAACCGTGATTATGCGAACGAGTCAATTCTCAGACTCTGGACCTTCTAACCCTCTCGCGTTACAACGTCTTCCCTCTAAAATATCGTCCATTTCGATGGAATATTCACGCGAATCCTTTACCACCATCCAGACTGAGGTACCATGTATCAAGAATCCGTATTTAATATATATTAAATACACAGTGGAGTGACTCCGTGTCAGCAATACACTCGTCGTTCCATAGGCCGAATCATCGTTTCCTCATCGGCGAACAAGCACGACTGGGTGTGCTGTACTCATAAGGAACGTGCTGCGGCATCGTGGGAATCCGAATCGTATTAGGTGGTTGGTTAAGGGCGTGCTGGAAAGAAAAACATTCGTGCACGGTGTGCACGATGCCGGCCCATTGTGTATTCTGCCTCCGCAGCAATATTTCACCAAGTAGTATCCTACGTGCTTTTTCTTCGGCCCGGGCCACCGATACCCGTCCGCAAGAACCAGGTCGCGCCTCCTCTACCCGTCTGCGAATTCCGCTCACGCTGGACAGATCTGCCCAACCCCCTGCAAAGGGCTTACTCTCAGTTGGGAAGAGCTCAGCGCCCGTTGTTACATGGCGATCACACGCGTCTCATTTGCGAGCGAATAAATTGCCAAACACGTAGCCGAGTGAAACGCGGGCAGGAACGGGGCTGCGAGTGTATATACAGGGTGGTTCGCTCACTGATGGATCTAAAGGGTCTGACTTTATACGGTACTCGTATAAACCTAGTGCTCCGAATGGTCAAACTACGCGAGTCTCGATTGTTTGGACAGTGAATATTTCCTTCAGTTAAACGGTATGTTAGCGTCACATGTATTTTTAACAGTGATCTAAGACACTTAGTCCGTGGCTATTCAGTCAAGGGATGATTTACGATAGAGGTCTAGATCTGGGTCGTGCGACCACTGAAAGAGATATTCGTACGAATACTCGAAGTCACGTAGCTATCGGGTGTCGGATTGGTTGTTTACAGAAAGTGAGAGGAAGTTGAGAGCTGGCAGGCAAGCTGAGGTTTGCCTAACGAACAGGATTCTTGTTCTGAAGCGTGTTGAATCTCAGCCCAGAATCACCACAGATGAAACTTCAGAAACTATAAGAAGTAAATGGTAGCCGAAGAGAAAAATCATCCTTCTCCCTGGTGATGAGTCAAGCACATGTGGTCTGAGGTCTCTATGCAGTTGGAACTCGACGGTTTGGCTGAGAGTGCATGTTTTCACCTAATATCCGGCGATATAGCTCGAAGGCTCCAGGTCACTCGGTATCTGACGAATTTGTGCAGCGCCTACGTATAAAAGATTTCTGTAAAGTTTCGAGGCAAATAGTTTGCTGTTTAGATGACACTGTCTTTGAGTCCACTAACGGGCGAATCACCCTGTATATACACGCGTGTGCGTTGTAGCTTTTGACGGAAGAGTAACGATCGCGTGTAGCTGGTACCGCGATTGGTCCTCTATTGGTCGATGGAGGAGCGGCATTAGCTTTCGGTTGTTGGTTTGTATGCATTAGGGAATAAAATGTACAGGAGGTATGGGATACGGATGTTCATAAAGTAGAACGAGATATTATTCTCACGGTACAGGGGAAATATAATAACAACGTGTGACCAGAATTAGAAATAACGTAATTATTTCTTGATACTAGATAACAGCTGTATTATACAGGGATGTAGTCTGTTCCAAAGCAATAATAAAATACTACATCGAATAGGTATTACCGAAGTCGCGTCATGAGTACACGAATTTGTTTGCACATTGATCATTTGGAAGTTCCTATAGAAATTACCGAATGTCAATCTGGTATTGTTGCTGTGGTTGGTTGCGATAGGTATCCTCGACGAAAGGAAAAGGAAGGGTTGCGTTTCGTCCTGGGTCTGCTAGAGGACTGACCAGTAAGCTACCTAGCAAGCCCTGTCTTACACGGGGATACTATTGAAATGGATTTCTTCAGGTAGCAATCCATCTATTGACGAGGGCGAGAATGATGCTGTCATATATATACATATTAGAATAAAATAACATCTTTTATTTTTATATTTATCAAAAACAGTGTACCTAACTATATATATATATTTTCGTACATACGGAACAGAGTCGCGGAATAAGAAAACCGTGCTACCTCCTACATTCACGAACTATCTTTTCCAAGCAAAACGAGTCCAGAACTCGATCGTTCCGCAGAAGCTGCTCGCAAACTGTCAGATAAGTAAGTCGGCGTGAACGTAAAACGCGACCACATCGTTTCCGAAAGGCAGACCTCCCCAAGGTACTCGAAACTTCGTTTTCCAAGACCCAGCCTCTTGGATCCGCGAATCCGGACGAACGAGTCGCGCGATCGTTGTCCCTCTTCGTCGACGACGGCATTAGCAGATAACGAGCTGGTCGCAATAACGAGCCGGAAAATACGGCAATTTAGCAAAACTTACACGCCGGAACGGCGCTAATACCACCGGAAAACGAAAACTGCCGGCACTCGCGAGGGAGCACAGTCGGCCTAACTATATCGGACTGCATTAGGTCGAACGCGCACCAGACGACGATAACAGCCATTTTTAATGGCGCAGGCTTGTAATTCCCGTTAGCCGGAAACGCGGCCGTCGGAACGAATTCTGCTCGCATCGCGATGCAATTCGCGCTCACCGCGTTTCAAATAAATGCCGGTGCTTTCATCTAACGAGAACCTTCGCGTTCCCTTCTCGAATTAGCCACGTTAAAGAGAATACCGCGAGCGTTGCGCGCAAATTATCGAATCAACGACGTTATCGAGAATATCGCGGTATTCCGAGCAAATTATCGAATGCATGCGAACGGAATTATCGCGAAAAGTGAGTTTGTCCCGCGGAAACTCCACGCGTGCATCTCATTCGAGAAATTAACACAGCCGTCATGGGATAGTTGGAGGTTAGGATGGCGGAATATGGGAAACGGAAATTAAATTTGAAGTGTCTGCGAATGATCGCGAGGTTTAGGTTTATCTGATCGGTGTAATGCGACGTTGAGGATATCTGTAGAAAATTAAGGTGCAGATAAGAGAACGAGAATACCAATTGAATTTGTGCTATCTCCGAATGATCGCGAAGCTTAGGCTTAGCTGATTCGCATATCGTGATGGTCAGAACTTTTTTTTAGACAATTATATAAATCTTGCGCATTCGGGTTGAGAGGAAGAAAGCGGAAGATTAGGCAATAGAGACCAGGCACCTCGAGCTTTTGGAAACTGGGCCAGCCGATTCTCTTTCTCTTTTCTCTCCTCTCTTGCTCGCCCTACTTCCGCTTCTCCGTACCCTCTCGCTACTTCATCCCTATTTTCTCGCTATTTCCTAATATTCTTTTCGCCTAAGCCTTCTTCTTCCACCTTCATCGCCATTTTCACTTCCCTCTTCTCCCTCAACTTCACCTGCTAACCAAAAAGCCAGAAGCTCGAAAGTAACCGTAGACGTGCCATGAAAACCAGCATGAAAACCAGAAAAGTTCAACTCCTTCTCCAAAATTCATCAAAAGGAAGTTCCTTTGAACCACACGATTATCTCGCGGAGATTAATTAACACGAAGTTTCCGTGACCACAAAAGCAACTCCGGCTCCCCCCGACACTCCGGATCTCGTGGATCGTTAAAATTTCCGATATTCTGCCGCTTTTTTCATTAGAAATACGTGGAAATTAAAAACGAATCCTAGTGTAAATTCCGACCGACCAGTCTCGAGCAATCCGATCGATCTGAATATCGATCTTCTCTGTCGAGACAAAGTGAACGAATTGCACCGGGAACATCTGCCGTTCGATGACCATTACCCTTCCAGCGCAACTTCCGGCACCGGACTCTAATCCGCGCTGGACTCTGGAAAATCTCTCTGTGCAGCACTCGTTACACCGAGTATTTCGAGTATTTCTCGTTATCGCGGCACAGCCCGGGTTGCTTGAAAACGCGCCGTTAGCAGGGGAGGATCGATCGGCCAGGCTCGCGCGGCATTTCGTTCGAATTAAGTGCCGGGACTTAATTATTCGATCGCCTCGTGGCCGCTGGCAGAGGCGAGAAGAAACAGGGAAAGGTGTTCGGGTTAATAGAAGCGGAAATAAAAGTTGCGCCTGGACGGGGTTGAACGAGAAGAGGGCTGGAGGAAAGGGCGCGAGAGAAGGGAAAGCGTCGACTCGTTCGGGGCCAACCTTGCTGGATTCTATCCCCGTGACTCGATAATTGGCGGATTTTCTTTTGTAGACGAAAACACGAGGCTCGAGTTACTCCGCGAACCTGGAGAACGGTGGCTTTAATAAATCAAGGCGAGCTTGACGAATGGGGTGGGTTTTACGAGACTGCTATGAAAATGGAGTTATCGCCGCCGAGTCACTGTTTCATTTCAGGCGATGACAGCGTGAATTATGTCTTTCAGATTGAAATAACCGGCGGAGGTTGAATCTCGAGATCTCGTTTTATTTTCGGTCACGATATCGTCCGGTGACTCTGGCTTTAATTCGAGATTACTAGCGCGAACCTGTGGAACGTGGTCAGGTGAGTGAAGAGTGATAATTAGCGATAACCGAGTATAGAAAAATTTCGCTATGCAAAAATCTACGGAAATTCGTCGTAGCTCGCGAAAAATTGGAGCAACGCGAACAGCAGAGATAAATATTGGAATAAAAATTGTAAGAAATTCAAGCAACCCTGGGAACTCGGTGAGAAGTAGATAGTTGGAAACGAGTTACGTGACACAGATTTGACAAAATAGAGGGATAAAGCCTGGGTGTAAACAAAATGGCGTAAAGCAGATCCGCGAGGTAGAGAAGATGGCGCGACTGAGGCTAAAGGCAGACGGTGAAACAAACCAGCGTGTTACGAAATAAAAGGAAACAGACGAGGAAACAGGGGCGAAGACGTAAAACCAAGGGTTAGGTGGTACTAGAAAAAATGACGCCGCGAATGAGCGAGAGACGAGTTTAAAGAAAGAGCGCAAGAAGATACGGAAGAAGACGGATGGTATTGC
>NW_016909472.1:1812370-1858679 GCF_001483705.2 Eufriesea mexicana | reverse complement strand
AAGGGTGGGAAAGGCGAAGAAATAGACAGAAAACGCGAATTGGAGAGGGTGAGAGTTGGCAGGATCGCAGAAACGAGGCGATTAACCGTCGCCGTGGTAGACTTCACAGATCGGGTGTCTATGTTAATGGAGGACGATTTTCTAATAACGAGTGCCACGTTCTTCTGCTTTTACGAGTTCACCGATGATTCCACGGAGGAAAGAAGTGGAACGAGCCTTTCTTCGACCGGTTTTAATTGCTCTTCCTCGATTGTTTTACTCTCTCCCTTGAGAATCTGCGAACGCCAACCTTGGAGAATGATCATACTTAAATGAAAAAGAAAAGAGAAGGGAATCAGGGCACACCGGGAATCTCCCTTATTCTATTCCCTCCTCGCATATTCCACAAATACACGTGCATGGAAAAAGTGGAGTATGTAATTCAAGAGAGGAGATCGAGTAAAACGTTGAAATAAAAGTGATTGTCGCCAATTTTTGTACAACGTAAAACTTCCAAGTAGTTTTTCCTCCCTTTCCATTTATATTCCCCAACGTTCCAAGATATAACAATTTCCATTGCGATAAAAATGGTCCACCTACTCCCTTAAGATCGATTAGTTTGGAGGATTTTTTGGAATCGAGAGGAACACAGGAATTTTAACGTTTGTAAATTCCGGTCGTTCGTGGAATCGGATGTAGGGGGAGCGAAAAGAAAAATGCTTGGCGAGAGTTGCAAACACGTGACGGGAACGCAGGGGCAGAGGTGGAAAATAGAGAAGGGAAGGGGCGAAATCTGTGAGGTCGAGAAGTTTTAAGGGGGTTACGAGGTCCCGTTCGAAAAGTCGATCTTGAAAGCCACCCCGTTCGTGATACCGCGAGGAAACTTCTTCTTTCCTCTCTCGTCACGATGGGACGACCACAAAAACTTCAATAATTCTCGACCCCTTGGCGTGTTTCAATATTTAAACAGTGTTCAGCTCAACCTTCTCGCATTGTTTTGCCCGAATCGCCATCGTGGGGCTCTGATAGCCGATTCTGTTTGCTTGCAGGATCGATAAAGGGTCACTCTGTGTTTGGTCCTTTTAAACAGTGACTTAGGAAGAATAGGAACCGATTGAATGGAAGTCGAGTATTATTTGTATCCAAGTAAACGAGATTTTATTCCCTACTGTAATTTTAACGAAAGAACTATTTGTTGGTTCAGAAAAATATTTAATAAATCTCTTAACCCGTAATTGAATAACGAAAAGAAACCGAGTAAAAGACCGGTGCTCTTATCGTTTATTTTATTTAATTATTTTAATTATTCGGGAAGGAGATTGTAATTTTATATTACACGATATTTTACGTAAACATTTAATATCCTCCTAGAGATACTTTGCCATGATGAGAAATTGGATAGGCAAAAATTTTTAAGTAGAACAGAGCCTTGTTCGATCAGACAAGTATACGGTAATAAGACAGTAATAGAAGCTGTACGTGGCCAGGCACGTGGAACAGAGATTTCCTATGCCATAGGTGAAATAGAATCGATATTTACATTAGACGTGTAAGGGAAAGGACACGTTTCAAGTCAGACAAGTGGAATAGAACCGCATCTGATGCGACAAGTAGAATAGGTACGTGTCTGGTTTGCATTGGTAGATGCAGGTGTGGTTCTAGAATGCGAGATATCGAAATCAGATTGATCTTATAGTTTCTACGTGAACTTCCCTTTAGGTATTCCATTGTTTCATTATCGACGCTAATATACGATAGTACGCGTATCGCTCGAGAATAATAAATAATTCTAAGATATAATTAATTATAAAATTTAATAGAAAAAAATGCTTCCGAATATTAAAGTGGATTATTATAAATATTCGTAACGCGAATTTGTACTATACATACAGTCAAATAATTCTTCGTATCTACCTCTTGTACATCTTCGGTTATATTAATTAAACCGACGAATAGTTTTTCCATGAAAATGTTGCAATTCGTTTTCCGATTGCTCTTTCCATAATTATTTTCCTTTTTACACCGTTAACATCTAAACAATGGTACAAAGAACACAGCGGAAATTCATCTACGACTGCCAGAGGAAACGTGAAAATGAAACAAAATATCAAACAAAATAGGAAATACGAAACGAACATATTTGGCACAGCTTTATTTTCTCACGTTCCACAAAATTTTCATTTTACTTCGAAATTTGTTTAATTTCCACGTTTCGTCGGATGAACGCAATATTATCCAATATGTACACGTCGTGCACGATTTTCATCGAGTAGCGAAATCGATGCTGGAAAACAATTTTTCACGGAAAATACGCGAAAATCGCTAGCGGGGTAAGCAAAGGAATTTCGTGAACTTTTCCGTGTAGGATCGAGTGTCACGGCTAGTTAGAAAGTTTTCTGCGAGTGATAAATACGCGGATGGAAGGGGATCCCCGTGCTTAGGGGTGTTTTTCATCCCCGAAAGTTGCAGTCTTTATCGTTCTCCTCACCTTTTCGCAGGTCGATGACCAGTGTGTTACCGGACATTTGATCCCGCCATTTTGCGTGCAGATAACGCGAGTATTGCGACCATCAATCCGGAATGATCAGCACTGCGATGCACTATGTATGCGAAGGAATATCGATGCGTGTCAACAAATGCGGATATAAACAAATAATAGAGAACACAGGGAAGCTTGAATGCGCAGTTTGCAGTGCAAATATTAGAACGCTTCTCATTTATTACGCGTACGTGCAAATATTCTTTTTTCCCATATCGAATTATTTTGTACTCGATGCGTTTGGTATTTGAACGCGAAGTGGTATTTGTACGAAGAAAATAAATATCGTATTTATAATAAAATTCGTTTCGTTCATAACTCCTTGCAGTCATAATTATTTTTCAATTTTCTTTTTAATAACTCTCGCTATTTTCATTTCTTAAACAAATTTTTTTCAGCGGACAATTGAAATGACATGACGAAGATAAAGAAAACAAAAAGTGTAAGGCCGGTTTTGTAATTCCGACGTTAACACAGACATCGTGTAATAAAAATTAGGTTGCAAGTTTCCAAAGCAAAATTTCAACATGGATGTTACTTTGTCCAGTGCATTATTCGGTCAAACTCGAAATTTGCATGACAATAATAGTCAACTAGCTCGCGCCGAAAGCATCGTCCGAAACGACCGTCCGATCAATCAGAATTTCTCCAAAAGCTTCAGCCGAAAATTCGACGAGGCGTGAACACGCCGAATTTCCGTAGTCGCGTTTAACGAGTGATCGACCACACCGGAAGCGCGGCGATTCGAATCTCGCGCCGTGAGACGATTCGCTCCGTCGAGACCGGAAATGCGAACTCTCGACTTTCTGCAACCTCTCGCGTCGATGACAAATTGCGATAATTAAAATCGGGAAATCTAAGAAGGGAACGGGATTCGTTTCAAAATGATCATGCATTTCCGGTCTTCGTTAGTTAAAAATATAAAATTTTACGTTTCTTCGACCGGAAGACACATTAAACGATATTCCTGTCGCCATAACTCATTTACCACCTTCTCGTTGAAAGTACGACTCGTTTCATTAACCTTGCCAGCATCCACGATCAAGGTTTCGCTTTCTTAATTCGTCAACGACGCTGGGAAACGCATCGATCGTCCATTCACGAGGGACAGCCGACGACGACGGAGCTTTGCCACGGAATTTCCGCCTCGACACCGATAGACGAGGCCATCGTCGCGTCTCGTTGGATTAAATTATAACGTCGACCCTGATTTACATCGATAGCGCTGCAAACTCTCGGTCGGTTCGTTAGAAAGTTTCACGGAAGTGTCGCAGTTGGTGTGTTCCCGGTGCTACCACCCTGAGCAACGACTCTCGTGCAAAGCCGCGCGCGCCTTCCACCTTGGTCACGGATACTCGGGTTAAAGGTACAGACACAGACAGACCTTCCAGGTCTATTTGTTTTCACTTACTTTTCCCAGGAAGTTGCGCATCGACCCTCTGCTGATTTACAATTCTCCGCTTCCTTCGGTCCAGTGGTGGTCGGTCATGCATATTTAAACGACGCAGGGCCATCAGCGGATAACTAGGCTCGCTCCTTTCTCACGAAATCCTCCAGGAGTGCTCTTCCCTGCAAACCCGGACGCACATACGTTTCCCCCGTCGCCTTCTTTTTGGCTCGGTTCACATCGTTAAGGTGAAACACGCGTCCCTGCCCTCGGATTTATGTCTCCACGCTCAGCAATTGGGGCGGCGGTTGCTGGTTCCCGGTTCCAGCGGTGTTAACGCTCAGCGATGCATCGGATTAGCTGGTAATTTAGTAGATCGGCTGGTAATTAGATCAGGTTCTACGAGAAGCTTCTTATTCGCCAGCGTTCAAACTTATCGTCGATCTGATTAACAAGTCTGTTCGGAAGTTGATAACAAGGTTAGGTGGTTGCGTGTCTTTGCCTCTTCGCCATCATTCTCGTACTCCATCACTGTCCATCTTTCATCCTGTGTACCTTTCATCGCGAATCCTAATTTTAATATTTTCCTAAGTTCCTAGTTTGCGATGACAAGAATAGGAACACGGTTTACGCGAAAATAAAGACTATATTTAACAAAGGAAGGAATAAAATATGACCTCTCTATGATTTCACATCCAACTAAAATCCCAAGCGATAATATAAATTTTGTCTTCCCTATTCACGGATAACCTAAAATTGTCTATCGAGGTCTAAGTTCGGCTGTGAGTCTGACATCCCTATCCTGCAGCAACGATACCAACGACACCGAGACACGGACTGCGGAATCAACTGAATTCCTCGACAGGCTGCCGAGGTCAACGGGGAGGCTCATTGGAAACCAGACGAGCAGGGTAGCTGGCTTGATTCTAACTGTCGATCATCTCTTGGAGATTTTCTTGTTGGCTATTCAGCCGATTGTGCGCCGCATTCGCTCGGGGCGGTTCCGTCGACGGAACGAAAGAGCTTGAGCAAACCTCTTCCCTCGATCGCTAGTGCATCTTCAATTCGTAATCAGGCAGGATTTGTCCTCCATCTTCTCTTCGGGGTTTCCTCGTCGGGACGGGAGCGGCACGGGTCTCTTATAAATAAGGCAGAACGTACCGAGTAGACGACAGCTGGCTAACTTCGGAACACGCCACCGGTACAAAGACTTTGCTGGCGGTTAAATGAAAACTGTCGTGGAGGATCCCTGTGTACGGAGCAGGGTATTCCTGGGAAATGTTCATTGGATTTTTCGACAGGTCTGGAATTCCTCGTTACTATTTTTTAAGCGTTTTCCAAGTGCGATAAAACTGTATTATAATTACAGAATCGAGAATTAATAATGAATTTTCTTCGTATGAGGAATTCTATTAATCTGGCTATCGTTCAATGCAAGTGTTCAATCAACTACATTTACAAATGCAGTTGTAAAATATTAAAAAGTTTCGTGGTGTTTGTATTAATTATACGCGCGTTCTTCGACAAATTTGCGAAAGCAATCTATATTAGAATTTAAATTTTGTAACTCGTAATACACCCTATGAATTTACACTAGAAGGTTCATAAGACACTAAAAGCAATTTAATTTATCAACTCCACGTTTACAAGCTAAACCAAATAAAACGAAGATGAAAAGATCGATGTCTCTCCAAGATCCATTAACCCTCTGTCCTATTCTTGGTCGTATTAGCTGTTAGAATTACCAATCACCTTGATCACCTATCCAAAATTACATCCGACACGTTTCGAGGTGCCTAAAATTTGAAGAAATTTCAAAATTTTTTGATGACTTCATCCCCCATGGAATATACGTACAATGAAATTAAAATAGGATCGAATACTCATCTTCCGCGAGACTCTAAAATTTTTTGATGACTTCATCCCCCATGGAATATACGTACAATGAAATTAAAATAGGATCGAAAATAGGATCTTCCGCGAGACTGTTCGCGATTAAACGGTTGATGTACCTGTGTAACGCGAGCGTGAGATCGTTTATCAGGGAAAGGATGTCGATTCGAGTGGCTTAACGGCCGAGTTTTGTGTAAAGCTCTTTCAGGGGAGAGAAGGTAATCCTTTTTAGCGCGTTTGTCAAGGAATCTTCCTCGTGGCCCTGCCCGTATCGGGGTCCTTTAAAAGGAACAGCCCTCTTCCCAGCCACGCCACCTGCGAAGGTAATTCTCTTAAGGACCTTCCGCGTTCATAAATCTCGCCGAACACCCCTGGTGCGTGGTTGTGGGAACGTTTGCATCCTGCAAGCCCTGGCTGGCGAACGGCACAGGGGGTTAAAAGAAGATCGAATACCCTCGTGAATAATACACGCAGTGCTAGGCTTCTTCTTTTCTTTTCCTTTTCTCTCTTGTTTGCTAAATCGGAGAACGTGCGTGGAAATATTCTGCACGGGAACGCCAGGATTCACTCGATATGCGCGCAGGTACACCGGTAGCTAGCTTAGGCTACCTTCGCCACGCGCGTTATGGTATTGGTGCCCCGACCCGTACAGGCTAGCTACAGGGTAGCCGAAGGTAAATGACGATATAAAAAATAAAGTTGAAAGAATATTTGCGTGACTCGACGAGTTTCCCATTTTATTTTCGCCTCGTTTATCTCGTGCACGTTCCACAGGCTTCACGTTGTACCTCACGCTGACGAAGCAAGAAAACTATACCGCGTGTCAAACTCTGTATTAAAATTGGGCTCGTTCCTAATTAATGGCCGATGAACACACCTGGTTGCGTGATTAAATCATTTTTTATGATATTCCAAACTGTCGGCCAGAGTATTAATAATTACTCATCCAGCATTTTCCGAAGTTTGAGCTATAAGAATCTTATTTTGTTTTATCCTGGGCGGGAGTTCATTTATGGTATTTATATTATGCTCGCGATCGGACTGTGAGAAATCTCGTTGTCAGTTGCAACAGGTATTCCTTTGCGCAGCAAATAATAATAATTATCCGTGTGCACTAAGAGTCATTGTACAGAATTAATTAGCATACGACTACTTTCACGAGAGAAATAAAAATCTCGAGTTTCGATAACTTCGAATATTCTATTTTACCTCGAAGAATGGCGTAGTTCGTTATATCAATATCATTATGCATTTTCCTACTAAAGAGACACTTCTGAACCACTTAATGTATCGCAGAAGTAGGCTAACTTCGACGACCAACGAAAGACAAGTTGGAAGAAAATTTTCAGGAGTTTCCCGTTCAACTCCGCGAGATTTCATCGCCCCGTCGATCCCATCGCCGAGGGGTCTCTCAACCTCGACAATTTTTTGACAAAAGTAATTTTGCATCGAATCTCTAGACCTATTTTTACGGATTTCCCGTTTATCTCTGGGAGATTGCGCGGTCGTACGTTCCGCTTTCGTCTACTGTCGTTCGTTGCGAAAGCCGTTTAAGATAAACTCGAAATCGAATGGAACGAGATAAGAACGGAACAAACCGCCGAATCAAAAGGCCGTTATTTTCTATCCGACAATATTTCTCCAAAGCTAGCCGGGTTAACAAAGAAAATTCCCGGGTATCCGAGGTAAATATTTTTCGGAGTGAAAACAAGCGGATTCCGGCGGATTTAATGGCGAAGCACGAGCGAATTCGCGAATTAAATTCATTTGCTACAACGTAACCTCGGGTTGTAACACCAATTTGCGAATTTCGCGATGCATGTACACCCTGGCTCGTTTTCGTTTCGTTCTTCTCACCCTCTTGTACGTAATACGAAATACACTTTACACAACGATATTAAAACCAACGTCACTTTTAATTATTCCTTGTTGTTCTTTAGCTAGCGATCCAGATGATTCGCGAGGAAATTTGACGAATTACATAGTCACGCGACGTTGCACGTTTCGATTGCAATTTACGAATAATATCCCAATCGGAAATTAATTCGAGAACTTGCTTAACCCTCGAGGTAGGTGTACTCGAGACGAAGTTGGAATATCGAGTGATTTCAGAATTCCTATCGAATCTCGTGAAATGGCAGGAGCACGTAAGCCTCGTCCGATCACGCGTTAGCGCCATTGTCCAGCGGAGGCCACTGTCGAAGAACCCTGTTCTCGGGGGGGAAAAAAAGGGAGAGAACGGAGAAAGGCAGAGAAAGATAGGAAAAGAGGAAAAAATGTTCACACCGGGAGTATTGATTAGCAGAATCGAAGGGTTGGCAGGGTGCAGGTGAAAGATTACGATCGCGCGATACGTGCGGCGTACTTTAACGAACCGCACAGGGGGTAGCGGCGGTCATCTTTAATTCAGACGACGATCAAACACGGTCCAGCTCCTTCGTTCCAACTCTTTGATCCTTTCCACGTTGATTTTCCGTCGACCACCGTGGCACACGGGGATATTCGTTGTCGGGGAACGACAGAGCGCGATGCGGGCGCTCGCCATCGTCCGAATCAATAGTCACGCTGATAAAAATCTATGAATTTTCCCCGGCACACCGATTCGCGGCGTGAAAAATCCGATGGACGGGGGTGGAAAGAACGGCGGATGAAAATACAGGGGAAGAGGGGGTTAGGAAAAAGGCGGGCGAAAGAGAAGGAGAGAGAGGGAAGAGAGGAAGAAACAGAGGAGAATGTTCCGGATGAAATGTAGGTCGGCATTGAGTTTCGCCGCGAAATAAAGTACCCTTTGAAGCGTTCACACTTTTATCGCGAATTCGATACTTTCGCAACGATACACGCCACCCCGTTCGCGCACAGGCCACCGTTAAACGCTACGGTTTAACGTTTCATCGAAACGCGGCAATTTTCCCCTCGATATAGCCGCGATAATTCTAGTCGAATAATTCGTGGCTGAATTTTCTTTCTCCTCCCTCCCCTTTGTTCGCCGTTTCCGCGACTTCTTATGCTTCTTTCACCCCCTTTTATCTCGTTCTCGTTAGCTCCCCGTTCGTTCGTGTACAAGTTCCTCTCCGAAGGGTGGCCTCCTGGCATTCGGTCGGGGTGAGATACGATCGAGGAACGAATTTCGGTCGAATCTCGTTCGCCAGCGCGGAGATTAAATTCCTGCCTGCGTGGCTAACGCGTATCCGCGGGATAACACGTAATTGCCGCGATTCAAGTTTATGGGCTCGATGTTTTATCAGATTTGAATAAATTTCCGTGTACCTGGGTCGCGTCGCGCCGGCCACCTACCCCTTCTCCTCTGTAATTTATCAAAACTCCTATTTTCCTGTTGTACGTATAAATACGGCCACGCCGGACATCAATTTTGTATCGCGCCATGGTTCCGGTCACGTAGGTGCGGCAGCGGGCACGAATTTTATTTGGAATAATTTCAAGAGATACACCGGCTCCGGAATTTAATGGGAAAAGGACCGCCCGATCGAAACTGGAGATAAGGTCTATATTGGACGACACTGCCGGAGACATCTTTCCGTGCGTTCTTTATTCTACGTATTTCGTTTTATTCCTTTCTCTTTGATATCATTAAAGCAGCAAATAACTGGGATATAAAGTGAAACGCGAGGGATCGGAAAAATCAACTGCTTTTGCAAACTTTTATTCACTTATCGGTAATAAACCAGAAGTTCTTCGAGCTACATTCGTTCCCTTTGCTTCTATACATTTATCGCTGATATTTGACAAATTGGAACTAGTAAAATTGAGAAAAATAAAGCATAAATCATTCCTACCTATTATTGTTAATTATCGTAGGTACCAAAGATACTCGTCTTACTTATTTCATAACCTAGGTTTAAAAAATCACAGCGACGTGAAACATTTTGCCGAAATTATCCGCCATCGAGGGTACCGATAATAAACCATAAACTTTCAAACATGGAGACACGTTCGCCACGAAAGGGAAACGCGAAAATGCGATACCGTGTCGTGGATCCTCGCCACTTCCTGTTCTTCAGAGCACGAGCTATTTTCGCAAGAGTCTCGCGATAATTCAATTTGCCAACGACGCGATCTAAGCCTGGCTAACAGAGAAATCGGGTTTATGCCGGTATTTGACGTTCCAACGTGTGTGCCTCGTACCCTGGTACACATCCACAGAGGGTGAGCCACACACGCAAAGCGGCAAACGGAAACCGGCGTTTGCGTGCCCACGTTGTTACGCGATAATGGAATGCACGGCTGGTGTGTATCGGCCAGCAATGGGCAATCGAAAATCAGCAATTGCCGGACCTCGGGCCATCGCACTGATACCCAGAAACGCTGAAACCTGGGCCAAGGGAGCGCGATAAACCACCCCAATTGGGGATGCGTCTTAAGGATCTGCAATCGAGATCGGATGCCTTCTTCAGCTCGAAAGGAATCAAGATCTGAGTTGAATAATTTTTCACGTGGAACTTTTGCGTATTGCTGCAGTGTCTAATTTGTGTCTAATAAATCCAAGGTCTCCTATGACCTGGATGGTTCTCCGCTAGTTTCTACGTGGACGACAGTGGAATTTTTCCTTTTTCCTTTTTGGCAGTATTTTTGCTTTAATTCTAAGAAGGTCAAATGACCGACGATGTAAAAACCGGAGAAAAATGAAAAATGCAAGGAAAAGGAGCTTAGAAAGATTGGATATTTTTATCCGCAACAGGATAACGTTTATTAAGACGTCAATAAACTCACTCAACAACGGGGTGGAAAGGGATAAAGATTTAGGACGTTCCTTATCTCACCACGGCGAGCTCCGTGCTAAATAACCGACTATATCGATCAACGTGTTCGTTAAATTGCTCTCTGACCCTTAATTCCGCACTTCCTTGAGCAGAATTTTAAACGAGCTCGAAAACCAATTCCTTAAACGGTGACCTAGCTTTTTTCTCGGCGACGTCCTTTCTCGTGGAAAAAGAGCAAACTGTGTAAGATTGGGGAAAGGTAGGAAATGAAAGTGGACACAGCGAAATGAAATGAAAACCTGTTACGAGAAAGGGACGAAGGTAATGATATCTCTGAGGGGTGACAAGTTGTCGATGGATAATAATCGAGGAGCGATGGTCATTGATAAAAGGGACACGTTAGAGAGGGGATACTACAAAACTCGAGAAATTTCGTGGAAAAATTTCTTTCATAAATTTACCGGGAACACAATGAAAGGTATTCGCTGAAAGAATAAACCTCCTTTTTCCGCCATTATATTTACCTGCAAAGCTTCCAATAACCTGGTTTTCCTATACTCTGCCACAAAAACGAAACAAACTTCCTAATTTTTCGATAATGGAACATATTACCTGCTTCGTTTATTGCAAAATGAACTGCCAAAAAATTGTTATCCTCTTTAGAATTTGAAATGCATAGGCACTTGTAATCCTCCGCGGATGAACGAAGCATAATGCTTATATACTTTTTGAGCAACAAAATAATTCTATAATTTTCATCGATATCGTAGATTTCCATTTTTCAGTTTACAATTTTCACGGTTCACTATAGATAAATATTAACGATTAGATCTATCGAATCACGTACAAAGAATCCTATTCCTTCCGTTATCACCTGGTCGAATAATTCCCATCGTTACACCCCTCTTCAAATCTTCCTTCAATTCGCAACAAATTTAATCCCACTCGTCTTCATCGTTCCTAAGAAATCAGCTGACGAAAGAAAAACGAAGAGAAGCGAACAGAATCGAAAGGAAAACAGTGGAGACAAAGAAGAGATCAGAAAGAATCGATAGATCAGACGAGAGGAATCGGAATCGAGGTCGGAATCGAGATGGGATAATGGAGTGGTTGAAAAGCGCGTGGAACAACGTCGCGCCATCGGGCGGTCGGTGCCGGTATTAAATTTCCGGCAGTGGAACGGGGCTGCGCGTGGGTGTTAGTCGCAATTAAATCGGTATAGCTGCCGACGACCGCAACGGCGATGCAATCCGCAGTTTGCAAGTTCGGCCAAGTCGTTCGATCTGCCGGCTGCGTCGCGGTTTCGCTCGCCTTGTTTGCGAGCCATCGCGGCTCGCTGCTCGCTCGATAGCGAACAGAAATCGAGCCTCGGGTCTGGCTACTTCCTCCACGAGCACGCAACTTCCTCGGGACTTACGAAAATGTCGTGTCTCGCCACTGACCAGGTTCTAAGTTCCTTACTGTTGGTTGATAGTGATTCGTCGCGTCGTTGATCGAGAGTAATTTCGTAATTGGTATCGGATGGTTGTTCCTGGTCAGGTCTAGAGGTATGTCGATCTTGCTTCGGTGTTTGACAGGATATTCGAATGTGATCAAAGTAGGGTTTGAGTATAGTATTTGATCACTTGGCAAAGGATTTCGTGTATAGCCAATTATACTGAAATCGCAAAAATCTCGATTGGAGTAAATAATAGAGTTTATATATTATATTTACTTTTCTTCCTAATATTGTGAGTCGTCAACCATTGGCAGACGTATATATACGACTTGCCCAAGTCTTCGCTGTTAAATGACCACCATGAACTTAGGTTCTCTCAAGGTGTGCCTAATTC
Organism: Eufriesea mexicana; assembly: GCF_001483705.2. Taxonomy (NCBI): domain Eukaryota; kingdom Metazoa; phylum Arthropoda; class Insecta; order Hymenoptera; family Apidae; genus Eufriesea; species Eufriesea mexicana. The sequence goes on along the minus strand of NW_016909472.1, from coordinate 1,846,331 downwards.
AGGCGAAGAAATACATAGGTCATAAGTGGTCTTATGTGATTTTAGGAAGTGTAATACACTATACGTGATTGATAAAGTTTGAGAGATTCACGTTCACGACATTTGAAATGGATTATGAAAATGCGATTCTAAGGGAGCGTAATGTAATACACGTTTCTGCCAGAGTTTCGAAGATTCCTGCGCGGGACATTTAAATGATTATTAAATCGCCAATTAAGCGAATTTTAAATTGTTTGCGGAAGTTATGTAACTTTGAAGAAATTTAATTTAATATACATTTCCAACACGAAGTTTGGAGGATTCTTCAAAGTTAAGCCAAGTATCTTTGCCGCTAATGAGAAATGCGAATTTACGATTAAAGTACGATAAATTTAGACGAAGACAATGGATATCCCGGACGAGTCTGAATATTCATAGGATAATTCGTACAGCGAGGGAAGGATGTTCGTTAAAAATGTTAAAAATGTGTAATATAAAAATTTGTAACATCGAGCTGGAGAATTATTAAATATTCAATTTTCGATAGCACTTTGATTTTCCGCAAAAGTGACCCACGATGCACGCGACATTGCGGCTGCTATGATATACGGTAATTGAAAAATAAATTTCGGTGCCAGGACAAAGGAAGGAATTCTTACGAAGCGACGAGACTCGCTTTCAACGTGCCACGTTCTTGAATGCCCGTAGAAAAATGGACTTGGCACAGTTTGCTCTGTTACACTGACGATCGTCGACTCGCTAATTACCTTCTTCGGGGCTGGATTCTTCCTGACTCGAAAGTCGAGAAGAATTCTCGAAAGTTGGAAACGGTGAGTCGAGATAATTCGATTCGCGAAAAAGAACACTGTCCCGCGAAAGCGTGAGTCCGAGTTCTGTCACGTGAAATTAAATATTACTTGACGAATACCTCCGATCATCGATTAACCCCTTGGCATACAAATAAAATGCGCATCGACGCGTCCGTAGAATAGCATTTAATTTGGCTCAAATGTGGACAATCGTGTGCAAGCTTAGATATAGAACGTTTTATTTTCAAATTTAATGCTATGCAAATGAAACAATAAAGTTGATATATAACGTCAATGTACAATAATTAAGTAATACTATAAAATAATAATTTAGTAGTTCTGTAAAGTGTGATACATCTCAAAACATTTTGGAATATGTAGTGGAATCAGACATGTTTTACACTGCCAAGTTGTTTCACTTCTCATATTATGTTTAATGCACGCATGACATCTGTTTGCAGGATGTTGCTTTTTATTTGTCGCAGACATATGTTCGGGAAAATGTGCCAAATTTTTTAAACAAAATAGCATCCACGCACGATTGAAACAGGTAAAGCATCTAATATACTGCGCGACGTTCGTCGAAGACAATTCTTGACGTTTCCGAGACGTCAAAGTCTACAATGGCACATGAAATGAATTACGTCTCCCAGACGTCATTGTATGTCAAGGGGTTAACATCCGTTCGAAACGATCTCGTTCCTCTATCCGAGTTCGAATCGAAGACAACTTTTTAATTATTATTCTTAAAATTCCAGTACCACGAGAATCGGATTAATTTAATAATCCATCAGAGAGGAAATAAATCTTTGGTTTATTTTATAAACTACTGTCAACGTTCGAATGTACCAATAATATGGAAACAGAAATATTTGAGTACTCGATAGAAGTCCTATCCAATTCACGATCGACGTAATTTATTCCGCGTACTATTTCTGATTTTCGAATAATTATCACAAATAAATTTCTTGATTTAAGATCTGTATCCAGCTTCCAATAAATCTGACTATATACCGAACCCCCCAAAAATTAGAAAATTAAAAACACGCGTTATCGTTATCATCGTTACCTCGACATCCCTTTATCCTGTCAACCAATTAATCTTTGCTCCATCGAACGACCAAGAATATCAATACCGATGTTCCCCATAAATTTTCCATTTACATGCTCGATCACACCTTCTTCGCACCCCTTTTACCGCTCGTTCGTTTACCAAAGCATCCACTAGCTTACCACCCCATTCCACCCTCGCTTTCCGCCCTCTTTTTCGCAATCGTCGAACAACTGCGACCCCATCGGGCTGCGCGTTATTCGCGGATTCGAAAATAGCCGGGCGATGGCGAAAAGGGGTGCGGGCAGGGGGTGAGAGAGCGAGAGAGCCTTAGTAAAATTTCGCGGGCCATCGCAAACAAACGTAATCGCGACTGGAAGCGTGTTAAAGAGGAAGACAAAGGGACTGGGCCGAGTGGCGGATGTTAAGGGGTGGGATTAGACGGAGAACGAGATAGGGCGAGGGCGAGAGCGAGGAGGAATGACGCGTGAAGAACGACGACAGAGGGAGAAGGGCGAAGGGGGAGGAAGGAAGTTCGGGGTAAGAGAAAATTTTACATGAAAAGAGATCAAAATTCAAAAGGACCAGCAGGAAGCTTGTTAGCTACAAAGAATAATGGAAATGAAAAATGTAAAAAGAATGGGGAGAGTGCGATGGGGGTCGAAAAGGGAAAAGGCATGATGAAACGAGGAAAGAATAACGATCAGAGATCTGCCGGAAGTCTGGTCGGTGAGAGATAATTTAACGAGACTGTCTTATCCCTTTGCGCGTGTGTCACTGGTAGGAGAAAGACTCGTGCGAGTATTATGACATTCCAGAGATGTCATTGTCTCGTTTGGTTGATTACTTTTCGCACCGCAGAGACGGGGACGATTTCTCAATTTTTCCCTTCTTTATTCGTTTATTTAACGAGAAAAACCCTACCTGATACAGCGAGAGTATAACGAATATCGAACAGCGAGAGATAGCGTCCCATTTAAATTGACACAACTAAAAATTCTGTACATAGTTGTTATAAAAAAAGCATAATCTGTGTTGCAGTACCTTTAACCTTAAATTACGAATATACTAAATATAAAAAAATACGTGTCACCTTATTTTCCATAAACCACTTGTTTACGAGGCTTCTCGCTGTGACAACCTAAACACGACACCCTGTATAGTAGCACGAGAATAATATAATACACGTGGAAGAAAAAAAAGAATTTTATTATACAGCAGGTCTCGTGTAAAGTTTACGTTGCTGTTGTTTCAAGCTAAAATAAAATACACGTTATTTTATGTTATATCGAAAAAAGAACTGTATTCGTTTCCAAAGTTCTGCACATTTGAAACAATATTTTTTTCGTGGTTGACGTAACGATTTTTTCGTATTTTTTTCTACGCTATCGTATTACACCCGAATCACGATATTGTTCGACAACTGTTATCTCGCGATGTTATTTTCTCCAGAAATTGTTTCTTTCACTTACTTCAAATATTTATCATTTTATTTTAACAGTGACAAGTGACCTGTTTTCCTATTCAGCCTAAATATTTTACATTTAATTTTCCCCTTAACAGGGGTATTATATCGGAAGAAAATTTCACGCCAGAGCAGACGGGACGTGCCATTTTATCTTGGAAACAGCGATTACATTTTAACAAGACAGATTTCTTGCGGAATGGTCGCTGCTCCTTCACGGATGACAGCAATTTGCTTGGATAGCAATTTATAGCAATTTACTGGCGCGTAATTAAATTATATAAACGAGGACGACGGCTACAGGCGCCCAGAAGCGTCGTTTACGAGCTCGAGGATGCCGGAGCTTTCGATGATTTGAATATGCCGGATGTTTCGCGAAACGAGTGCACTCGAGCGCGAAAAATTACGAAACAAGCTTCGCGCGAACCTTTCGTTCGTAACCATACTTCATAATCACCAACGCCGCTTTCATCCCGCCTTCTCCAAAAATCAAATCGCCGTTGCGAATTTTATTCAATCATTTCCATTTCCGCCGATTTTCATCACCCTTTCTCCACCCGTAGCCGTTTAAAATATTTCTACAACCCCTCTGTAACGATTCGCGATCATTTTTCGCGAATGCAAAAATAACTCCGATCAAAAAAAAGAGACAGAAAGTTACGTCTCTTTAATTGGTTACCGATAGAAGCGAAAATTGAATTTATCATCGCTGTTTCGCCGATATTTTTGCGAAATGGTCGACGCGCGTCGAGTTACCTCGAACAGTCGATATATTAATCGTAATTTAACTCGACATTCACGGCTCTCTTTTTCGCATTTTTATTTTAATAACATCGGAATGGCTGACAAAATGTTGGAAAATGTTGAGAAAAATTACGCCACGTAGAAAAGCAATGGCAACGGGAAAGAGAACGCTCGGCAGAAATATGCTCGACAAGAATGGAAAATTTGCAAACAGGAGGCGTCGAAAAGCTGTCAAAATAGAAACATTCGTACAATCTGTACCGCGTGTCTGTCGAAAACGCGCAGAGACGAAAACGCTGGACAAAACCATGGCGAAAAACAGCGAAAGATACGCGGCGCCGAATCGATGTACGTTTCGAACAAACATCGTTGTTTGCGGGGTCACGATTTCCCCATTTTTCCTCTTTTTCCCATTTAATTCGCGTTGATAAATCGACATGGAATCTAAGTCGAAAAATTGAACTCGCGCGGGTGTATTTTCCGGCGAGGTTTCGTTGGAAAAATTCGCGAATATGGCGAACGAATTGGTTAGGAACAAATGGAGGAACTCGGCGGACTCGAGAGTTCAAAGTTGCCTGGAAGTTTCGAATTAGTATAAATTTAATCGGTAATCGTAATATCGGGTGAAACTTTAAATTGAAGAAGTAATTAAAAGAAGTTTTAATATCCATTTTGCAGTCGTTTAATCCGCAAGATATTGTCCCGGCAAGCTAATCCGTGGCTCGAAATAAACTCGCTTGATCTCACGGCGTTTCCATTATTCCACTTGATTTGTGTTCCTAACGAGCACAGAGTGGTTCGTTGGAATTTTCAACTTCTCCTCCGCGGTAATCGTGAAACAATGGCGAATTACCCCTTGGATTGAAATAATCAAGAATTTAATCGCAAAATTTTTTAATCGCGAAGAAAATAGGCGAAAGAAAACTTAAATTATTATCAGATTTAAACAATTTTCGATGTTACCCTTATGGATACAGTCATTCTTCGACGGAATTGCTACGATGTATCCAAAATTACTGGATACGGATTCACTCCAACCCCCATTGCTCGACGCCACCGTTCTCCCTTCGATTTCGCGATTGTCACGAGACGGTTTCGAATCGACGAACCTCGTCGTCGGCCAGTTTTTCCCGACTTCTTTCCACGATCCACGTAATAACCGCAAGTTCCGCGTATCCGGGAAACTGTCTGGCGAGAATTGCTTCGCTGCAACTCCCGTTGAATTGGGCCACGTACGCGGGGCGGGCGGAAGCGGATGGAAAAAGCGCGCGAAAGTTCTCGCGGCGGATATCGAGGATCAGAGCTGCTCCACCAACGATTAAAATCGGGCGAAAAATTTCATTTCGCGAGATACGGCCGTGGTCGAGCCGGGCGAACGAGCAAAGAAAAGATAGAGAGCGCAAGGGGATGAAAAGAATAAGGGAAAGACGCCTCGCCAGAGATTTTCTTCGATTCGTTTTAATTTCATCGCCACGATTAAATCTGGATCTCACGATGAATCTCGTTTATCCTCGAACGCTTTCAACGCGAAATTCGATAAGTTTCCTGCAGCGAAATATTTTTTCGAATACTCTCGTGAGGGTTGGTTCTTTAGGCGAGACTATTTTGTCAAGATTTCAATCTCAAGTTTGGAAGTTCTAATCGTTGCTTCTCGAAATCCTTGATTCATAAATCTCGATTCTTAAGCAGCGAAATCCTCGAAATCGTCCTAGTGCACCCTTATAGGATATTATCGTCTTTATACAGGGTGCAGCAATAATTTTGGTCGCTTCGAATGTCTTCGATTATTTTTGGGGAAGGCTGTGGTGAGTAAGTAATCATTTACTTGAAATTCATTTCCAAATTTCCGAATGACACGTTATACTTCTTTAATTAGTAAAATGAGACACGGTGGACCTTTTCATCCAGGTCCATTATCACAGATATGGATGACGGCGGCCTTTGATGATGGCGACCTCAACCTCAACACCCTTAATGCTCTCGACTACCTATCTTAACCCAAGAATTAATTATTTATGCTCTTACACTTTGGAGACATTTTTTGGTAATTTTATATATAAATTTCCAATCGTTAAAAAGGGAAAAGAATTGGAGCAAAATTTTAAATCCAATTCGCGAAATTTATAATTTATCTGGTTCATAGCGAAGAATAGACGTAGAAAACTTAGGAAGAATCGAGTGAAAGGGACTACGATGACGATACTCGTTCACGAAAGCGCGAGTATTCTTTTCCACCCCTAACAGTATAGCGATCGTTTCTCATTAATCCTATCGCGACACTAAATAGGTGGAAAGTCCAGGACAAGTGTTACTCATCGTCGAGCCAGTTTCGACGTGGGATGCAATAAACATTTTCGTAGGAAATTTAAAGCAGTTTGAAACTCCGGCGACAAGGAGGGTGGGAAGAGGGTGGAGGAGGATGAAGCAGGGTTGGTGCAGATCGATCGAAGCGTAGCAGGTGCACTCGATAATCGGCCACGTCGCACCTTCTCGGATTCGACGGCCACTGGCTCGTACCTTAAGTGCTCCCAGTCAATTACTCAGGTGCAATTTTGTTCGACCTGGCCTGCTTGCTTTCAGCCACGGCGAGCCTCTCTCTCTCTCGCGCGCTCTCTTCCTCTTTACCCGGAGTTTCCACTTTGCAGCCTGCATCTACGTGTGTCGGCTAAAACTTGGATTAGTTTGCTTTCAGCTTCGAATGTCATTTAAACCGGCCACTCATGGTTCGACCTCTTCCCCATAAGCTTCGTGCTCGTCCACGGATATGCGTTGGCTGACGCGTTCTCCACCGTGTGCGTACCGATCGTGCCTTCACTGACAAATTAACGTCGACAGTATTGACTCTCGAATGGCCAGACGGAGTAATCTCGCTCGAGGAAGTGGAATTTTCGCATAAAATCGAAGTGCAGGAATGGCATTACGTCGCGAGATCGTAAAGGTAATTAAATAACTAATTCCGTCTCGTATCTTCCGATTTGCATCCACGGAATGTATCAGTGCTCGCGTTTAAGATTACAAATTTGATTTTGTAATGACGAAGTTAGAAGGAGGTCAGGTTCATTATACGCGTCGCGAAGAAAGTTAAAAACTGGAAGAATGATTTCAGCTGTATACCAGATAATACATAATAGAGCATCGGAAGGAGCAGTGGTCTCCTGGATCCCATTGAACCGTGCGAAATAGCCACAATTCTAAACTAGATCATGGAATAACCAATAGAATTGAAAAGCATTATTATAATACCTGGTCAACTCTCGCACCTCCCTTTCACCAATACCGATCTCCTCCATTTCGATTCGAATATCTCCATAAAGTGGAGACACTCTAATGCGCGATATTCCAACTCGCGCATTTTTGCAATCCTACGAAATCCAGTTACCTACCTTTCATCTATTATTTATGGATCAATCGGATGTAACTCGATCAACGGAAAATTACCCGCTAATCGATTCCTGTATAATTACCCGCGCATTTTCGTGTATCGATACCTGGATTCGTTCCACCTATGGACGAGATTTAAATTTTCGCCAATGAGATATTCAAATTTAACCGCGATCTTTAGCGGAGATCCCTTCGTCGCGGGCGAAACGTCGAAATTTCACAGGGATTCGCCCGTCTCGATTCACGCGTCGTGGATTCTCCGCGTCGACATGCACTTCCGGTGGCAGCCGGAAGCGCGACGCAGAGCACGAGGCAGAACGCGACGCAAAGTGCGAGGCAAAGCGTGGTAAATAGAAGAGCCTGGTTCGTCGATGGAGGACAAAACAGCGAAGGAGTTCTCCGCGGAGCGGTGTTTTGCATCGAGGGCTTTTTAATTGCACGCCGGAGAGGGCACAGAGAGAACGAGAGAACAGAGAGCGGGCTCGTGGCAGTTCGCTCCTGCGGCAAACTTTGCACCGCTATGCTCGAAATTGTCGCCGCTTCGATTCCGCGACCGATGTCCGATAATGAAAATGCCGGTGGTCCAGTGCTGTCGCTTCTTCGTGGAAACGGGCTACCCACGAATCGGTAAAGGGGTGCTTCCGATGAATGTACTCGCGATCAATCGTTTCTTGGTTACTCGATGGAAAATTTTTATTCTTTTCATCCCTCTTTCGAGAGGTGAATTTCTTCGTCGAGAAGAATTTTGTACATATTTGCACGATTCGTGTAATATAATTTTCCTTCAACCCAATATCCAACGTTATTTTTTATCGAATGAAATACGGTAGATATCAAATCTGCGAATTAGCCTCTAGCCAGAGCAACATCATCGCCATGTTTAAGATAACAGTTTCGAACCGATCCATAAAAATATCCGCTTCCCTTCGTCTTCTCCATTCACCAAAACTTCCGAACTTCGTTCTATCCGCGAACTTTCCAACTCATCGGCCGAGTTCCCGCGGACGGGAAAAAATTTTTACCGGTGAGGTAGGAGGAAATCACGCGGTACGTGCAACAGTAGGCAATATCTCTGATAGATCGGCCAGGTCACTCGAGTTCAACCCCGGAGGCAAGAAAATTCGACGTGGAAATAAGACACGATCGATCCCGCACGAGGGCTTCGCGGTTGGTAACCGGTTTAACGAGCACAATGCGAAATTATAAAGTTTATTAAAGCCGCTGCTAGAGTTACCGTCCGTCTCAAAGGTAATCCGAAGACTTTACGGCTTCTTGTTAGATACCGAAGGCACACGTGTTTGCATCCCCTTGATTAAATGATATACATACGCGTACGGATTATCGAGGGAGCATGATCCAACGTGATTCAAAATACAATGTTAATGAGTGACGGAAGTACGAGGTGTTGCAAATTTTACGGTTTCATTGAAATAAGTCGATTGTGCATGATATACAGGGTGAGTCGCTGAGACACGAAATGGGTTATAAAAATTATAAAATATTTACTGTAGGAAAAAATCTTTCCTTTAAAAGTTGCACGTTGAAGTCAATCAATTTAGAAAGCAAAAGAACAGAAATATCTAGAAATATTGAAGAGGAAGAAGAAACGCTGGATAAGCAAAGATAAATAAAAATATTTTGTTATTTTCGTAACTGTCAACGTAATTGTATACTACAATAGTCTGTAAATAGTGATCAAAGATGAGACAAGATAAGTACAAAAATTAGAAATGAAGATAACGTATAGAGAAATGGAATATATTGTAAAAGGGATTTATATAGCCTAATAATTATAAAATTATTTATGCCCCTCTTAAAATTAGATTAGATGATTTTATTTATATTGTACTTGGGTCAAGAATCTATAAACTCTAATCTCCAATCGAGGGACTCCAATCTCCCCGTACCTGGACCAGGGGATCCCCTTGGCGCAACTTGTGGGTCGGATGATCCTCCTTACGCCATCCTTGGATCGAAGGATCTCGCTAACTCGTCGATATTACATCAAGGGACACTATTAGCCTCGTCACGGGATCACGAAATTTGCTACCGACATTTTGAGATCGTAATACTCGTTTGCCTCTACTCAGAGATCATTAGATACGGTTGACACCGTTTTGAGGTTAAGCTTGGGTTAGGCACGACCTCACTGGCGCTATCCCAGGGTCTCGGAATTCGATGGCGCGGCGCCATGTCGTGAAATTCGAACGCGGATCATCCAGGATGGAACTACCGATGTCCGACGACCGCGAAGCGACTACCAGATGAGGTCCACCTCGCGGACGGATGTCTCGTATTAGCGAAATACCGCAGAATTCGCGTGACGTATGACAGCGAATCGAATAAAACGAGTCAGACGAAAATTAATTCCATTGCCTTTTGCAGTTCGTTTATAGTTTAATCGATCCACTCTCCCGTCAGAGTCTAGTGATCATCCCACTGGGTCTTTCCGTTGGATCTTTTCACTGGCCTTTTCGGAAGCTTCTCTTCACCGGTTCCTCTGTTACGCGAAAGATCGAACAAGGATAATTAGTCGATAGATAGCGATCAAAACTACTCGCAAAGAAAGGTAGCCCTCGAAGGATCTTATCGCGTAAACACATGCACGTGTCGCAAGTAGAAAGAGCTGAAAATCAACGCTCCTTTGTCACGAAAGGAGCTGCGAGCTCGTTGCACGTCGGTCCACCGATCGGATCAATCGAATCAAAGACCTTTGTTATCGACGAAATTGGACTTCGGGATTTCCCGACAGATGCGATTTAGTCGTAAAACCAACAGCGGTTCTGCACACAGAAGAAACTACGAAACCGGTGCAATCGGCTGATTAACTTGTGCTTCACGTCCAACACGGATACTTGGTTAATTCCTCCATGAAAGGATGGATTTTGCTGCATTTCATCGCAGGAATCGTACAGGACTCCGATGAGCCACGAATCGTGGCCATAATTATCAGTAAACCTTGGATTTCTACCAACGAGTAAATAAATTATGTTTAAATCAAAGTAATTTTCTAGTTAAGGATTTTGTTTCCTATAGAAATAAATTAGACTCGTGTCGTCTAAAGAAGGTCCGATAAACATCCTCCATCTTTTCCATAATCCTCGGATTTAATTGTCAAGCGTGATTCTACGATAATTTCATTCACCGATACTTTTATAACGCATTCGACACTTTCAAGTCCAAAGCTTCGAATCCATATGAAAACTATTTTAATCCTCTATGGACGCACACTGGTAAAATTTTCAGTTCTCATCGAGCAACTGTCTTTCGAGATACGAAATAAAATAAATAATTTCATAATAACGTGTCTCAAATTAAAACGAGACATATTGCTACGATGGTTGTCTTCGTTCAATTAAGGAACATTAACACCACCGATGTTGTTAATTATCCCGAGCAAAGCGACGTTAACGACACGACGAGCTATGATAATTACTCTCGCAAAGCTCTGGCCGCGGATGCTCCACCTTTATTAACTCAACCAAGCCGAGAAATGAAGCGCAAACTTCACGGAAACAAGCTGAACAGGGCGAGCAGCGCAGTTTCCGGTGCAACCATTTCCGCCAGCCAATGCACCCGACGCGCCCGAACCTACGCCAACATTGACAAGCGTAGTTTTAAAAGGAATCGCTGCGTCCCAGGAACCGGAACGAGCCGAGTTAGCGGGACCGCATTATATTCCGCTGCAACTCGGCTAACAAGCTTGCAAATCCGCCGAAAATGTCGCGAATCCCATCGGGTGACTTAAATTGCCTCGTAAGCGGGCCGATAGAAGCGCCGGGAAATCGCGGCATTGTAAGAAAATTTGAAACCCCGCCAGAAGCTGGTGAACGTCTCTGGCAGGTCGAACCGAGTCCTCTAACTTCTTTAACGCGTTTCGCTTTCCACGTAACGATTTTTTCCAACAAATTTCCCTCGGAGTTAGAATCGGTCATAAATACACGGCGTAAGAACCTCCGACGTTAAAAGCTCGCCATTTTGTCCATCCACGATTTACGTGAAAATTTTATCCAGACCTCGGTTCTCGAAGTAGAATATTCCCCTTGGGGAACAACGTCGAAGAGCCAAAATTGGGTTCTAAATTTTCCCCAGTTTCAAACTTTAAATCAGGAAAATTAAGAAATTGCATTCGAACCTGGATTTAACAGGATTTATTCGAATTACGAAGAACGGAAGCCGAGTTACACGGGTATTCGAATATTTCCGTGACGATTTTCGATTTCGTAGGAGAAATAAGAATTGAAAGGGCGAAAAAGCGCGGGAAAGGTGGACACGTTGAAAAGCGACGAGGCTTCTCCGAGACTCCTGGCAAATATTTTCCTGCAGGGCACCACGCGGCTAACGCAATTATAATACGCTAAACCGATTTTCCAGCCCGTCCATCGAGTTTCCACCCGACTTTCTTATATTTACTTCCCGTTTCTGTTTCCCGTTTATTCCATAAAGGCTTTAAACAATCTCGTTCGTGATTCAAATTTACCACTCCGGACCGCTGCTCTTTCCTCTTTTCCCGAGCGAAATCCGAATTTAAAACCGGCAAAGAGCACCGAGCTGAGTTTTCATCCTATTCGTAGGCCCTCGCCTCGGTCGATTCAACGCGGTGCTCGAAAAACAAGCGTTCATCGCGGAGCCTGCGATACGCTCGAAATTTGTTTCCGTTTTTTCGACTAATTAATCGCATTTGGCCAGCGTGGGCGAGCCGGGGCCGGCTGCGAATTAAGCTGAATTCCATTTTTGATCACGCGAATCAAGCCCGATTCTGTCCTTAATCAGATAAATTAAGCCTGTGTTCGGCTGCCGAACGACGGAGCGCGACGAGCACGATTTTTCCACCCTCTGTCAGGGCTGATCGAATCGGGGACACTAGGCAATTAGCGGTGAAGCGTATTTTCGATTCTTTCCGGATTCTCTGTCCCTCTGTTCCCTCTTCGCTTTTTAACCCGTCGCTTTAAACTGGTCGCGATCCGCGGCTTCAACCGCGCCATTGTTCCCGGAAATATTTACGATCGTATCATAACCGAGCGCGGTTTCGCGAATCGCAAAGGCGACTGGGAGCAGTGATTCTAATTCAAGGAAGAACGTTCCACGCGCGATGTAACGCGAAATATTTGTGTACGGGAGTATGTTCGAGCTTGCGGGCGAAATTAAGTCGAATTTATTAGGTGGTTTTATGGTTGCCCGGAATACACTCTCTCCGCGCGTCGAACAAACGCTACGGAGCCGGGTATCGCGCTTTGTTCCTTTGCCGAGCAAGTTATCGCGTTTAATTAACATCGTTAAGAGTCTACTTATAAGTTCTTCGGCGTTACGAGAATGTACACGGCGGGTGGAGTTAGGAACAAACGTACTGTAAAAATTTATCTGCCTGGATAAGGGAGGAAGCGCGCAACCAACTTCTCTTTGCGAGAAACTTCTCGTTGGTCTAACGAGTAGTTTCGATTATTAAGGGAATTCTCGTATCCGGTTCAACGAAGGTATGAAAAATACAAGCAAAGGGGATGTACAAGAGCTTCATGCAGCAGGATCGTTCGCGATATTTGTTTATTTGTTTATACGTTTTATTCCGTGGAGATACAGTACTACATTACGAGATATAGAAATACGAGTCATATGCAGGGATGTTAGCTTTGTAGGGATGCATCAGTCGATGAGGGAAAAAGAAAGCCTAGATATCGTTTTCAATCTTAGAGACATCGGGGGTCCCGAGTCAATGGAGGCCTGATTTATATTTTTACGATCAGGGCCCCGCGATGTTTGGTCTAGGTCCTGGAAAAATAGTTTATTCGCGATTAGAATGGAATACAGAGTTTTTCGACGATAGACATCCTGTCCTCTGTACTAGCCCCCTTACGTAATAAAGCTTGCATTAACACGAAATAGCGTCTTCATTTTTTAATATCTATGATATGCCTTCAAGTTAAACCGATGATTCCGAGAATCGATTTCTTAATTATAATTTCCGATTAGGTATCATTTTAAATAAGCATTCAATTTTAAAAATGTTCATGCTGCAATAAACATCCATCTATAACAAGAGCTACGAAGAGGATTAACGCGAAATAAGTTATAATCAAGGAAAAGGTATTCGATTCTGGAGTTTGAAAAATTCAGGAAATAATAGAAGCGAAGAATATTTCATTTCCGAGAGGGATCATGGTTCAAATGAACGACGAGCTTTTCGATCGAGCTCTCGTTGAATACACGCTTCTAAACAGCCTTCCATCACACACCGACGATAAATTAAAACTACTCGGGCTGGAAAACAGGCACATTCCACGCCCCATGTCTCGGACAATTCTCCCAGAGGAGACCCAAGCGGCAGCGTTTCCGGTTTTCATCGTTTCGCCGCTAGCAGCCCGGGACTCGGCGTCGCGACGCTTAATTAGACCATTTAATTACGATTTACGCGTCATCGTGCACTGGTAATACGCGCACATTCCGTATCGGACAGCTCTGCTAATGGAACGATCGATGATCGATAGTGTTCGCGTAATTAGCATTTTGGGTAATCGAAGAAAATATTCTTTGAAACATTATCGTAAATATTCCTTTAATATTTTTACCACGATCTACCAATTACAGTCTGTATATCGAGGAGGCCTGTGAACAAACTGTGAACAGAGAATTCCGAATTCCGAAATTATTTATTAAACAAATTTTTAATAAATGGCTTCCTATTTTTTAATCGATAGGAATTATATAAGGTTCAAGTTTACAGTATAGATGACTCCGTCAAATGATCAAGAAAATTTTAATCGCTACAACGTCAATTCGGTCGGAAGATAACAACAACGTTAATTCGCTGAATCTTGATCCTTCGTATCACTCGCGAATGTGCCATCGAACAGCCGTGTTCCATTCCCATAACAAGTGTCCGCAAGGACGATATTATCGATATTGTTCGATCGCGGTTCTGTAATCATCGAGACGCGATCGCGCGTGGATTCGCGAGATCGATGATATTCCATGCACGGACCACCGTGTCTTAATTACCAAACGATTCGCCTCGATAGGCCGTATCCGCAACGGCATACCGATTCCTCTGTTTGGCCTGATTGAAGGGACTATTCGATCGTGATTCCAATTCGTGTCGAATTTTCGCCCGTTTCGGCGATGAGGGGTAGATTGATGTTTTATGGAATGGCAGAATAATGGAGTGATTGAGTTTCACTAATTTATCGCGAAGAGAGAATTGATCGATTGGCCTGCGAGAGGGTTAGGGTATCTAAACATTGACGTTTTTAGATATATTATTCTATTGGATAGAAATTAGACGATAGAAAAATTGGACGGGAGGTCTAACATACAAAAATTGATCCTACGACTTGGTTATACATTTTCCATTTTATAGAAATAATTATTTGTTAAAGGGGTTATTACGCAAGGAAGAGTAGTCAGTGGGAAACTGTGGAAAAACTGTGTAGATCTTTATTCAACGGGCGAATGGTTAGAACTGGCCTATTCAGGGCCTCGCAGGTCAAAAGTCGTCTTCAGAAGACTGGTGACAAAAGACAGAACATTAGGGCAAGGGATCGTCCCCACACCGCTGAAATGTAGAGTTTGCTTCACTGTTGAATTTTACCATAACATTATTCAAAAGGATATTTAACATTCGAATACTCTATTTGGATTTTTGGAAAGCATTTTGCTCGGAAATAAAATCATGATCTCGGTTTATTATGCAAGGTACAGGATTCTTTAATATATTCTATTGGATCATGCTTCCGGTCTACAAGGACCCATAACCTGCTCCATCTTTTTGAAACCATTTTCCAAATCATCTATCATCCAAGTGGACTTTGCTTAAAAATTATTAACACTCGAAAAATTTATATTATAGTTAAAATTGCACACATAATTATAAGAATTTGTACAAATTTATGTTTGTGACCTGGACTTAAAATCAGGAAGATCGCGCGTGGTGTAAAAATCATGGAAATTGTCATTCACAGTCGGAAATGGTTATGCTTGGGGATCATTGTTGCACAGCTGTACGAGCAGAAGCTTGTGGAAATCGGTTTCGAGCGTTCGAGTGTCGAGGATATCGGCGATTCCACGACTCGGGAGTCATTAAGATCGATATCTGTAATCCCGTGTCATCATTGCGGACTCCTATGACCCAAGGGTCGTCGCTATGTATCTCTACGACCCGAAGGTCGTTGAAATTGGCTCCTCCGTGAAGTTGAAGCCGTCGAGATTGCTTTCTACCAGCGGCAGTCATTCCTATTGGATTTCCATGATCCGAGAGTTATCGAATTCAAGAGTTCCTATGATTTCGAGTGTCACCGAGATCGGTCTTCCCGAAGGGTGCCTCCCCGACGGGAGTTTTCGGAAATGAAAATAATTCTCGCGACTGAACGTTTATCATCGTGCAAATTACCGAAAATAGTAGGAAAGAGACAACGATGGAAATAAATTACCTTATAAATTACCGTATAAATTACCATACAAATTACGTTCGATTCAAAATAAATTTCTGTTTTTTCCTTCGCGGAGTAAATCGATTTGGCAAATGACCAACTGGCGTAATACGCATGCCTGATTAATCGACGACTCGATCGACGCGTTTTTGTCATTTGGCAATGAAAAATTGAAGCATAACCTAAGAACGTAATAAGAGATCGACGAAATTAAAGCAATGGAACAGTGTTTACCATTTTGATAAGAGATCCGTTCGTTGGGAATTTCGTTGGAAGAACGGCGACATGGGGAAGCCAAAGGCTGCGATCAAGTGGAGCCCCAGCCTGGACAAGCAGAAGTTCAGTTTCGTTTGGACATTCGGAAGGATAGAACTTCTCCCACCGTTCCTGCAAAAGGAACGACCCGAATTTCCTGCCGAGGCGGTGAAACCACCAAAGAAATCGGTGTTTGTCGCACCAGAAACGACCGATGATATCATCGTGTGCAGCAAGCATGGCTTCCTATGGTCAGCAGACAGTCGCACGGTCGTCTGCAAGCACGTCTGCGGAACGTCTGATCCGACGTGCGAAGAATTACGCAAGCTGACCGGAGAGTCCAGTGAGCACTGCTTATTACGCAAATTACTGCAAATGGCTCGGCGACTATGCGAGGGATGATCAGAATTCGCGCGAAACTAGGCTAGAGGGATAGAAGCTTACCCTTGAGCAAGTACTGCTTCGATATTTATATCGCGAATTTTTATTTATTTGAAATTTAAAAATTCAAACCTTGCAGAGATTCGCTGAAACGAGACTTCGAGTCTAGATATTGATCGTTCCATTTGTTTCCATGAAAAGAAACGAAGGTTCCCTGGCGTCGAGAATAGCTTCCCATTTTTCCATAAACTTTTCTCTAACGATAATTCTTCATTTCTCGCAACGATCAATTCCACGATTCCGCGACTTGGAACGCGAGCAAAACGGGAATACCGAAATAGGAAAAATAAGCAGAAAGGGGGTGAAATCAATGTGGAAACAATCAATCTCCATATCGAAGCTGACCCGACATACGTGTACCGTAATCATACATCAAAAGTACATTAAAAGATAGGAGGCCGTGACAGGCGGAAAAACAGGTTGCTAATGTTTAAAAAAAATTAACGCGTGATGAGAATTCGGTTAAAGCAACGTCGATCGAACGAACGGAGGTGTTTGTTTCGCACGGGCGTTGGATCATCAATCGTCATCCATTGGCGTGACATCGATCACGCGTGACGCGATTTTTCAGAGACGAAGCACCGATCGACGCCGGATTAAACGGGCTGAGTTCGGACATTTCGTCGGTCGCGATGATCCGCGTATCGATCCGTGAACGCTCTTTTCATCGGCCGACTATCCGCATCGTTTCGAATTTTCGCCAGTGTCAACTCTTTTCTAAATCGTTCCGCTCTTTCCTCGTCTCTTATTTTTATTTTTCTCCCCAGTTCGTACAATTTTTGCACGTTCGACGCGTGAAAATTTCCATTCGCGTCCGGATACTTCGTTCCGCGTTACCTCTGCGTCGCTCGCACGTGAAAATCGAATCATATTTTCGGCGAATGGAACGCGGAATATTTCTTCTTTCCTCTTTTTCTCTCCTTTTGGAAGGAGTGCGGAACATCTGTCGACGATACGGGGAGCTTAACTACCGCAGCAGTTAGACAAGTGGAGGATCGGTGCTCGAATGGCTCGAGTACTTCCATGGTTTCAACGATTAATTCTTTTCCTCTAGATGATGTTCCGTGCTTCAAGAAATCAAGGTGATTCTAGCTTCTCTGTTCAGCGCAATGCCAGATTTAGACGAACAAAATAAACGTTAGCGACAGAGAAAATATTAAGCTTTGTTCGTTCTATGCATATCGGCGAGGCCCGAACACTGCCACTCTCATGATGAGAGTTTCACGGGGTTGTAAGGCCCGTTTACACGGGTGCGACAATGTTGCTAGAATGCGGCCTACTCTAAATTAACAGAGCTAGACCTGATTAGGGCTAAATTAAAAAGTTCTGATGTGTAATTGTCTCTCGCTGAGTCGATCGTCGTAGGTCTGTCTTGACTGCCTAATCGTGATGCTCCTTTTGCCTTCCTGACATTTCTATGAGAACTCTTTTGTTGCGCATGTGTCTTCCTATTCGTTGTAATATTGAGCATATGTGTTAGCTTCGACGTCTTTCGGTGGTAGTGGATGTTCAAATAATTAGGGTCCTTATGCCTATAGCGTTTTAAGGGTGATTTATTGACCCTTGCTAAGGTTCACCCAAGTGGTGACCAGGTGACGATTTCCTATTCGTTGTAATATTGAGCATATGTGTTAGCTTCGACGTCTTTCGGTGGTAGTGGATGTTTAAATAATTAGGGTCCTTATGCCTATATCGTTTTAAGGGTGACCTTATTGACCCTTGCTAAGGTTCACCCAAGTGATGACCAGGTGACGAGTGTCCTCGAGTCAAGCAAAGCTGGCAACGAGGACATAAAACAGTCCCCCACTTAACTTGGAAAGTGCGGTCCTAGGACCCCAATGCATATTTCTAGTAAACTCTGTATCAAAATGTTTCCAGTTCTTCCAGATTCCTTTCAGATCGTTACAAATAACGCCAAAGTTTCGAGATGATATGTCGTTCGTGTGTAACAGCCGGAATTAACCTTATTGTTCTAGTACGAGACTCGCGAGATAAGATATTCGTCTGATTTATGCGGCAATGAATGTCGGGTTAGAAGCCTGATCGTTGAAAACAGCTTGGGAACCGCTGAGGATTATGGTGGCTGATCTTCGCGATAGGAATACCATCAGGATTGACGTGCGCTACCGGAGGTCATCAATTTCAGTTTCTACCAGCCGAGGATCGTCATTATGGATTTTGAAATTGATTTCCATGGGCCGAGTGCCCGCTGCTATTGATTTAGGAAACTCAGGAGTCATTAAGATCGATGTCTCTGATCCGAGCTTGTCAACGTAGATTTCCATGGACCAGACAGCGCTGAAGCTCCTTTCAGCGATTGGATCTCGAATACCTATTGTAGGAATTGTCACGTCCAGATCCAACGAAATAGTAATAATTCTATCTCTGCACCGACGTTACATTGGCAATATCAAATCGATATGTCGTGAGATGACTGAATAAGAAATTAGAAAAATAATCGTGGACTATAATTGTAATTGAAACCTCTTCACAGAACAGTTTCGATATTTGGTCATCAGATATTCAATCTTCCAAAGATCCCATCGATTTTTCTTCGCTCACCCACAACGACAAGTCTATCCTTCGATTTTGGTTTACTCCAATATTAATTTGTGTTATTTTACACCCAAAAATAAATTGAAAAAGGAAGTTTAAAATGGTAATTCGAATCCCCTTGGTCACGCATTTATCTTCGAGCACGTGTGTTAGAAATAAAAGTGAAAGACCTCTACTTTTATATTCCATCTTCAAGATCAAGAACCGATACTCGTTGTGAATGCCACAGGAGACAGAGCCCGGTAAATTCAAGGGCAGCTGTTGGATCAATTTTTCCATGTCAATGCGATCGAAAGCTTAAAATAACTCGCCTCGATAAAGACACAAGACGAACAAACACTCGAGACTTAATTCCTCGTTGATTTGCCTCGTCGAAATCGCTCGATCCCCATGAAACACCCTCATTTACAAGCCAAACAGACTCGATCCCTCGCATCCTTCGCTCTAAATCCTCGTCCCTCGAGTTCCACCAACGAGATTGACCTGCTCGTAGCAAAAGCGGGTCGATTTGAATTGTTTAGTTTGCCCGGTAAGTGGGGCCATCGTGTTTTTCCTCGTCAGGGAAAACGCGAAGACAGAACCGCGCTCGAGTCCCACTTGTACGCGTCCCGCTTTCATTTCCGTTTCCAGTCAGCCAGCAGGAGATCGCGGACGCCTCCGAGTTCCGAGATGACGAGGATTACGAATATCTCGAGGCTGAAGAAGACGAAGAGGCGGAAAAGGACGCGGAACGATGGAAAGAAAGTTTGTTTCCCTGGCTGGAACCGTGCGAGGACGTGCCGCTTCCTGAGCAACCGGAAGAGGTCCCGCCAGGCACCGTCGATCCGTACATGTCTCACAAATTGTGAGTATTTTCGGCCAGTAGAACGAATCGTGCAACGTGCCGACGTGCAGTTCCGATGGCGCGAGTCCTGTCTGATAAATGGCGGACCGTTCTACCGATTTTGGGACGATAACAGTGAACTTTAGTTTGGAGTTAACAGAAGGGTGTTTTAAGGATTTTAAAGATTTCGAATCTATCGTTGGTATATTTATTTTTATCACTGTCGCGAATTTGGTTTTCATTAGGTCGGTACTCAAAATATAGTACTCTATATTATCTGACGCGAATAAAGTATAGCTGGAGAATTAACGTTAACGATCCTAATGCCTGTGTATTTTTCACGAATTTTTCAATGTCCAGAAAGGGAGCCACGAATTAATATCTTAGTCGTCAATTTCATCGATGATTCATCAGGATAGTATAATACGTTCTCGGACCCGGTTTAAAATATTTTCGCGATTATTTGAAAATTGTTTAAAAATTATTTACGACGTCACGGATAATCGATTCGACCTCTCGACCACTCCACGGCAACCAAAAATGTCGGTTTCGAATCCCAGACACGTTCCACGTGTTTTTTAACATCCCGACACTCTTCGTAACGATACACCCAGCAGCTTCATCACGAGGTACACCGCGGACCCGTTCGCAAACATTTGATGGCTAATATTTTACACGGCTACACGCTCGCGGAGTGTTATCCTCCGCCGCGCGGCAATACATCCCCGAGTCATCCGTCGAATTCATAATTCCCGGCCTGGTTCATCGTCCTCCGCTCGAGTGCGTATATTTGGAAACCAGAGTGCCGAGGTATTCAGCGAGACTGAAAAGGGAGTTCGAAAAAACAGACCTGCGCGGTCGTATGAATGTACGGGCTTAATTAATTAAACGTTCTTTCATGCGCGAGAGCAGCGGAAAATTTGGCAATCAAATTAGAAAAATCATAGCTCGCCGAGTGATAGCCAGGATTAATCGTCTTATTTTCTACTGATTACCGAGCAATCCAAAATCTTCCACAATATTTTGACAATATTAAAAATTAGTTCGTGCTTTGTGCTTTGATAGAAATTAAGCTGAAATATAATATTAGTGAAATATTCCATTTTTAATCAGCGCTATATTATATTCGAAATTTATTAAGGAACTACGAAGAATTTTTTAGTAACACATCAAAACTCAAGAACTGCGAAAAACCAAGATTCTTTTTGTACTACTCCACAATAATTAATTCATCGACACGACGATCACATTCGATGACCCACATAGACCGTGTCACCCAGCGCGATCATTTCAACTATTTCCCATCGTGTAGCTATCGAAGAAGCAATAAAAGTCCAAGGAAATGTCTGTTAGACTTGTTAGCAAAGAGAAAAATGAACTTAGCAATAACGAAAACAAGTGACGAGACATGGTCGATCGTTGTACGCGGAAGTCTGGAAAAGAAGACAAAGGGATTTCTTCGAATGGAAGAACCGAAGAAAAAGAACCCAAAGGATTATCTAGATTCGATATGAAACCCTGGCTTCTGTTATTTCTCGCGAGTATCTCGTGGAAGTACATCCGTGGAACAGTTTGGACGAAGCAGTTGCAGTTACTTTCGCAGCAATTTCCGTGGAATCAGCAGCGGCCGAAAGGGCCGGGAAACCGGAGAAGAGGCCAAGAGGCATCGCTTCTTCGACCGGTCAACCGGCGCGTAATTGACCGAGGTCATCGCAGTTACATTTCCCGCAATTTCCGTGCAGCCCTCGGCCAAGGGAAAAAGCTCGCGACAAACGCGAGACCAACGATCCCTCTCGAACGTGTCCAACGTTGAACGAACGAGAGCCACGGGTTCTCGGTGCAGATTCTCGTTTAGAGATAGCCGGACTTCTATTCGAGGCTTTCGCGGCGTACAACGGGCCGGGAAACTCGTTTCACGCGGGTAAATAACGGGCCGAATTACCGGGCTTGGAATCCTGCTAAATAAGCGGCGTCCACACTTCCGTTCGATTGTTTAGCGTTTACTTTCGAGAATTAATATTGACTTTATTCCGCCACGGCGACGCCGATTAGCCCGGCCGAATCGCGCGTGTACGAATTTGTTGTCGTACCTTATTTGACGATCGTTGGTCGTGTGTATCGATCGTCGATGGCCACTCGATCAATATCCGCCATGTGTTTCGGAAAATTCCGTACGTTTTCTGTGTTTAAAAAAGAAATTTCTTCGAAGCTGACCGCGATATTGATTCTTGAGATTTAATTAACTCGTAAAAACAGCGAGATAGAAATGAAAAATTAGGAAATTTTTTAAAGAGGTTCGTGGAATAATTTAATAATTTATCCTAACAATTATATTCCTTGGTACATAAAATAGACGAAACAAGGGTATTTTAGTCCGTATATTAGATTTCGTGGCTGTATAGAAACGGACTGTGAATTGCTAAGTAGTATAAGGAGACAATAGTCGGACACTTCTGACTTTACTACCACTTCCTTCCCTAATATTCAATTCTTAAAAATTCATCGTAAAAACGAATGATAATTTTTCTCCATCTCTTACTCGTCGTTTTAGGTATATTCCGTACAATCAAATGCCAAGACCCAGACATTTCCACCGGTCTGACAAAGACCCCGAGTATACCGTTACAAGATTACCCAGGAGACCTCGATCACCTGTCAGGTTCGCCTTTTCCATCCTATCTACGTTTCCATTGATTTACAATTTATTAAATTTAAAATTCCACGTATCCCGGTCTCTCGGATGATTAATCAGAAACTTAAAAATCACGCGTATGCAACTATATACCGTCGCTGAAAAACGCAACGCGCCCCTCGGTTTTTCACCCACGGCGTTCCCTGAATTCCCAAAATTAAGGGGAATTTATTTCGAGGATATCCCCGGAAGAACCGGGAACCGAGGAAATAAATTATTCAAATTTCTCGCGCGCCGTTCTTTCCCGGACATTTTCTTCCTTTTCCCTTTTTCCCGAGTAAGAAGCAAGCCTCGTAAATTTTTTAAGCGTCGCAGGGACGCGAGGAGGGATTCATTACCAAAAGAGCTGACTCTTCCGGCCATCCCACTGCTATGTTCTTTAGTCTCGCGAGTCAGCCGGGGCTTTTTAATCCTCGCTGCGATCACGCAGGAAGCCCGTGCGCGGAGGGTTCGATTTGAGGGCCGCGCGCGAGCAATGGGAGCGGAAACACGGCGACACGGAGTCGACGAGGATGCTCGAGGAGTCGAAGAAGCGGATCTCGCAGTCGCTGAAGGAACTGGCCGAAAACGAGGCGGATGGCGGGATCAGCTCCGTGGCTCTTCGGGCGGTCTACCAGCAAGTCACCTTGACACTGATGGACGCGAAAATCGATATGGACATTCACACGTTCGTTAATGTCGCGGTTATCTGGGCGCTGTCCGAGCTGCAGCTTTTCAATCGCGACACGCCGTCCGACGAACGGACGCAGAGGAGCGGATTAACGACCAGCAGATTACCGCAGGATTTCATGTACTGCGACTATGCCCGTACGTTTCTATTCCGTCTCTCGTCTGTCTCTCACCGCCATTTTTCAATTCCCAATTTTCTCTCCCACTTTTATATCGTATTTCCTTCCGTCGTATTTCCTCTCGTGTCCGGATACGTGATCGCGAGTTGAATTGGGATTTCGTTACGTGGGAACCGAACGATATCAGGTGTAACCGTGTTATGGATTTATTATCTTCCATTTCATTTCTTTCTTTTTTAAGAATCCCGTTATTTTTTTATTAACCAGTATATTGGTATAGGGAGTTAGAGATAGATTAGACAAAAATGTTATTAATGACGCAATGATCGCGAGAGAAAATACGACAAGATGAGATAAAAGCGATAGTAATATTATACATGTAAAAATAAGATAAGGCTAATAATCGACTCGTGAAAATTACGGGCAGGAAGAAATATCCTAGACATGACAGGGGACGGTGGGATGCGCAAGGTGCTATTAGGAGCCTATCGGCCACCCTTCAGTCGCAATATCGACACGACTCTGCATCATCGTTTGCCATGGCCTTATGTAAGTCCGTCGCACGAACGAGGCCACACGAAATTCTATCCGAACGTTCGCGAAAGGATCGTGGAGCAAGTTTCGAAAACGGCGCAAGCCGATCACACGTCCATTTACATCCCCGACACCAGGTGTGCCCATGTTAGGAACGTAAGCGACGAATCTGACGTCGCGTACAGGAGGAAATCGAAATACTATGCCACAAGATCGTCCGCTCCTCGTGCAACGACGCACAATCTGTTTCTGCAATTAGTCAGCTTCACGTGATGATTTCCCATTGAAAGATCATCGTTTGTAAAATTTCTAAACAGCAAATATACCACTAAATTCGCGAGCGCCCGAAATTTTGTTTCATTTTATCGTGGTCCTTCCTTCCTGCGAGAATTTTCAAATATCAGGTACAAATTTTATTTTATTTTATTTTATTTTATTTTATTTCACCGTGTGTAATTATCGTTCATGTCTGGCATTATTCGACGGTAAAATTGAGAAAGCTTGACTCGGGACTTGGGAGAATTTACGGGTTCGTGGGAATGTTTTAATATTAGTTCGTACAATGAAATATCGCGGAATTTATGGCGATTACGACACGGGAATGAGTTTCTCTGAAAGGCTTTAAAAGTTCTAAATCGAAGGTGCGACGTAACGCCCCCGTTAAATTATTAAAGAGTCTCACCCGTAAAGTCGCGCGAAGGAAAAACGAGGAAAATCTCGAAAGAAAATGAAGTCCTGAAATTTCTCCGATAACGATAGATAGCAAACGAGCGATTCGGGCAAATTGCGTTATCCTCGAGGAGGAAACTGTCCGTCAAAATTCGACGAAGGAGAATTTCCTTCTCCCGTGGAGAGCTCTTTTACCGGACGGTCCTTACAATGAGGCGGACGTTGCCGAAGGAGAATTTACAATTAAAGTTTGCCTAGGGAATCGCTTTTTATTCAATCTTTCAGCTGGTTTTAAACAAAAACACCGGGAGGAGGAAAAATAAAATGCCAACAGACTGGGTAATTATTCTTCCTCCGGCGAGATGACCGACTCATCTTTCTTAATGCACCGCTTAATTAGTTCTTACGCAAAGCTTGTACAATTGTTCCATCCGGGCTGTGTCCCCAAGTTTTTCTACTTAACTCTTTCTTCGCGAAGAATTATCTAGATACCAGCGGCTCTTGTCCTTAATTTCGAATATTTATACAAAGTCTGCTATTTTCCGAACAGCTTTGTCAAACGATTTCAACTTCAATTGCGACGAATGAAATTTAAAAGACGCTCCTTCAAATATTAATTTTCGCGTAATGGAATATTCGAAGAAATTCGGGGATTTGATCTACGGGGAAGGTAGCCACGGGAGTCCTAAAATAAGATTGAAAATAAGACAAAAATAAAGGACACTAAAGAGTGGAATATCCACTTTTCTTTACGGTATCGTTCAGTGAAAAATGCTTTCAAATTTCCGAGATAAAATTTCGCTTCTTCTCCAAACATTCCGCGATTTTAATCATCATCATGAGCCTCGTGATCGGGAAAGAAATTCCGTTCACCAAACGTGCTATATCGTTCGAATCGATCGTGGCTATCGCGTGGTAGATTTAGCTCTGCTCGTTGTTTTTGGCTCCTTCCATTTCCTGTTCCTCCGTTTCCCGGGCATCCGTCTTCGATGCCGAAGCCACGTTTGTTGTTTGCGAAAATAACACAGGACGCGGGCTGGGGTTGGCGAAAAGGTCGGCGAAAAGGGAGGTAGAAAGAAAGGGGGTGGGAGGATAAGGCGAGCCGGTGAAATCGAATTCCGGAACAAACTTCCTTTTTCGGCACGACTCGTTTTAAATCGCCCCCGTGGGGCCACGAGCAATTTTCGCCGCGCAAAAAGCAACCCCTTTGAAGCGGCCAGAAAAATCATCGTTACTTTATTGCCGCGTTTAATCGGCCGTATTCATTCGATCGAGCAGAAACCTTGCTTGCTCGACCTTTGCCCCCGATATATCCAACTTTTATCGAGGAACGATTAGTTTGTTTCCAGGGAACAGCTGTTGCAGAAATTCCATTCGAGGGCTCTCGTATTTCTATGCTCGTAATCGCGAAAGACCGAGTGAAAAATCTGGAAGACGTTATTTCGTTGTCCGTTTCGTTGCGTTTATTTTATTCTATATTTTAAGCATTTAGAGTTGGTCTGCGAAAAGCTTCAGGATTGGCAGAAAATTTATGTAACGAAGGGGGTAATTTCGAAAACATCCCTCTTCGTTTACGTATGGAGCAACGTAAAATACGTCAAACACGAATTAAAATACAAATACTCCTAAAATTGCCTAGAAAAGAATTAAGCACCTCGATAATTCGACGCAAATCAAAGGTACGATAATCACGGGTATTCGAGAATTTTCAAACAATTGGTATTGATTAAAAATATTCGGAAATTGCATCTGGAAGAGGGAATTTGGACGCGTTGCCGAAACAACCGTCAAAAGATCACACAGGCGACCTACTGTAGATAAACCAGGATCAGAGACGAGAAGAGATTGCGACACCCACGAGTGTCCTTAGCAGCGATAGATCCTGACGTAATTTCACCGCTGAATCAGCAACTGCTGCAAGTGAGCGGTTCGTGAAGTGGAAAGTCCATTAACCGACATCCTGTTGCCTGCCTCTCGCTTTTTTCCCCCCGTCGTCACTTACTTCGCCGTCTACAATCGTCTATTACGATAATACAGAGTTCTTGCAGGTGCACCTCTCGAGGAGGAGGATTAGGGCCGACTTCGTCTAATAGAATAGATGCTGCAAGGGCTTCTATCGTGGCCTTCGATAGAATATCACCGATACTCTAGATATTGAAAATTGAAAAGCTCTCAGGGAAACGCTCTCGACCTAACGCGCTAATCCTGCGGCAACCCTTCAAAGGTTCCTTCCGAATCTTTTGCTCTTTTTCCGAATACTTATTCTTAAGCTGAAAGCATCTTCATCCCTGCGGAGTTATCGCCTTTTCTATTTGACGTGGGGATAGCTATCGAGATGCAAAGACGAATTTTCTCATTTGT
Source organism: Eufriesea mexicana (assembly GCF_001483705.2). NCBI lineage: Eukaryota > Metazoa > Arthropoda > Insecta > Hymenoptera > Apidae > Eufriesea > Eufriesea mexicana. The sequence goes on along the minus strand of NW_016909472.1, from coordinate 1,819,363 downwards.
CTGATTTATCGTTTACCTCTATCACTGATAAGTAACGTTTCTAATTCTCTGCACCCCGTGAATTTTAGATTGGAGAGCTTCCAGGAAAGAATTTATTCGCGCGATAGCAGTGGAATGCGAAGGGTTAAGCTAAAATATTTATCGATGGGAATATTTCGCGGACGTTTTAAAAATCTTCGAGAAAGAGTGGCACGTTCCGCGTTGAAAAGTTTGTAAATTTCCTCGAAGTACCGGTTGATCGGGAATCGAGTACGCTCGGTTTGGACACTCGGTATTAATGTCATCCCTTTGGCGTTAAAGTAGAATTTAGGAGGTTAACGAAGGTTTTAAAGCTAGCTTAGGTTATCTCGCTGGAAGGAAAGTCCTTTGAGAAATTGACGAGATGTTGATGAGACATTACGGAAAACGACGAGCAGGAGTTAGCTCCGTGTCAAAGGATGCGAGGTCCTCGTCTTCTTTATCTTTCAAAGCGTCCAACGTTACGACCAAGAATAATTTTCAACCGGTAAAAGGAATTTTTAAAAATCCAACGAGACTTTGGGAGACTTTCTCACGAATTTTAATTACATGTCAAAATCTGTCATCTGCTTCTCATTACCTCGCGGTATATACGTTCCTGAACAAGTTCCTCGTAAAACCGACTCGTACATCGAAAACTTTTACACGATTTACAGAAATTTCGATGAACTTTTCTGAAATTTAATCGATTTCGACTCGAACCCGACGCGTATAAGTATACACGTATCGAACATGTTGCACATACCAGTAACCTGTCGGAAGAATCTCGATTCTTCGTCGATTCGTGGAACTCGTTAATAAACACACCTGTCGCCAAGAGAACAAAGGGAAAAGTAAAAAAAAAGGTCAGGAATACGTCAATTAAACAGAGCAGATGAATCAAGCGGCGCGGTCGTTCCGACGATTAAACCCAGCCAAAGTGTCAAGACAGTGACAAACCTGTCTCTATTACTCCAAACTCGAAACCAGCGTATCGATCTGACCCGCGGCAAGAGGATTGATGACATAGATCCTTCACGGTTCGATTGAGCTGTTCCGGTACATCACGCAAATTCAAGGCCATCGTCGTTGCAACCCCTTTTCCACCCTTTTTCGCCGTCCTTCAGCAACCGCTTTGAAATCTTGCTTCGCTCTCGATTCCACGATTTTTCAGCCCACCGAAATCGCGTTCGTACCCCATCGTTCCATTTTCTTCCTCCCCCTTTGATATTTCCCACGTGTCGGGCTTTTTCGAAGGGCCGGGTTAATTGTTTAAAAGCACGACCGGTTAAGAACCGAAATACGGTTATCAAGCAATAATTAACGTCCGAGCGCTGCGCCATGAATTATTCACGTACGCTGAACAGCAGATAACTCTAAACTCGATTAAAGTTAATAACGACGATGTCGGCCGGCGATTTCGGCCTGCACCCTGCCGCGTTGGGTGCGTTGCGCCGGCCACGAAAACCTCCGCGTCGCGGAAATGAATTTACGTGTCGGGTTCGTGGACCGTGTCCGCCCACTATGGTCGCCAGTTCTTTCCATCGCGATGAAAACGCCCCTTTGTGTATTACAACTTTCGGATAAATAGTTGCATTCGTCCGATCAACAGAGATCCCCGTTTCTGGGCACTGGGTTTTCGCCAACTTGTTAATTAAGCAACTCTGAATAGCCAATGAGAAGGTTCTAGAACGATACTGACATTTCTGCTCTTTGTTCGTCAAATGAATTAATTTATTTTCTCTCTATGAAAGGAAACATACATTTATTCGGAATACAAAGAATCAAGCACCGATAAATTAAGCTCTGGTACTGAAATTAAAAAAGAAATTCAGAAAGTGGGGTGAATTACCCTCTATGGCTTATCCAAGCTTCCAAGCAAGATCATCTTAAAATAATCTTGGATGATAATTGAAACGGTATAGAATGACGTTTAATGACTTCTAAATATTTGGGAATATTTTTGGATCTTACAAATCTCTCCACACCCTTCTGCGATTATTTAATCCTTTCGAATTTTGAGCACATTTGATGCTCTTCAGTATCTTTTAGAAAGAATTACCTGGTTATCAAGAAATGACGTGAAAATATTTAGAAATACTATTCTTTCTCATCTCCTTACAAGTTTCTGACGAACCTAACCGCGCTGCCGAGCCCTTCGAACATGGATTTACACATACGAGCAGTGATTACACGCGCGAAATACCCTAAGCACGGCCCAAATACCCTACCCTGGCATCCGCGAAATCAATCATCACCCCGATCGAGTTCCTCCTTCTCTACCCTCGCAGCTGAAAATTATAATCACGTGTCACTCATCATCTTATGCAGCATCCGGAGGGTGCTCCGAATAATTCCCGGCTCGAATTCTGAAGGAGACTTAATTCCTCGTGAAACGATTATCACCCTCCGTTTGCCCGAACGTCGCTTAATCCCGAGGACTTGGTCGCTTTTATTCTGGAACCCGCTCTACCCAGCCGCAACACGCCGGCCAACAATACCGAAATTCGCGGAGGCGTGAACCAGCAGCGCAGAAACGGTCGCGACCATCTTCCCTTGGCCCGATAAATATTCATAGGCGAGAGGAACCCGGTCTGTCGTAAAACGACGACGCTGTATACCCCAACGACGACTCCCGGAGCTGTTAGACAGCGCGATGGCGGGCCTAGGACCGCAGCCGGAAGTCGATGGACTAAGCGCGTGAACGCCGTTGCATACCGATTTTATTCCTCGCGTTAGAAACAGCGAAAGAGGGAAAAAGAGAGCTGGCAGACTGCGTCAAAGACCGGCAGGTCGACTAATATCGGCACGAGAGAACGTTTCGGGACCGCGTTTCTGGGTTACTGGCTGGGATCCAGTTTAAAATGCGAAGAACGAGGCGAGTGGTTCGAAGTAATCGGACACAGGGGGCCAGGAGATATTTGATTGGAAGGGGAGAGACAGCGGGGAAAATTAGATTAGAGGGAACGTGTGCTTGGAGGGGGTTGCAGCAGGAGGAAGTGGGTCGCGTGGAAATTTTACGTTTTTAGCGGACGGTTTAGGTATGTTTTTGCGAGCTAGGGGCTGAAGTTAAATTGCGATCGCGTTGGCAGAGCTTGTACACTCGTTTGTAATCCTCCGCTTTTCTCCGAACTTCTGCTTGCTCCGCTATTTTCCTCTTTCCGACGGTAATGCCGTTCGTGAAATGTCGACGGGTGTTTAGCGATTAAGAAGACGCGTCGCGAGCTTACCCTGGATGGACGTAAGAAAGTGTCCAAATTTCTTTATTCTCTACTATTACTGGGAAATTATTCGAGAGCTATTGGCTCGATGGATAACTTTGTTATCACGTAGTAAAATAAAATTTATCCTTCCGATCTATATTGCAGGGTAGTTTTCCTTTCGCGGAAATTATACCGATTATGTAAATATATTTTCTTACAAATTACATCTTCTCGCTTAGGAGTAATTGGAATAATTATAACAGACTATGGAAAGCAGGAAAATGAATTTTTCTTGTATGAATAATTTCTCTTCTATTAGTAATCGACAGTAAGTCTGATCAAATAACGGATTAACTGCTTACACTCGTTAATGTTACTTCGCTTTCTTCAATCAGGTATTCCTCTCTATCCTGCTTCCTTTTCTTCATTCTTTAAAGTTACACCAACCACCGCGTGAGTTATTAGCGACTACAAGTGAAGTATAAAGTCTGTTGCACAGTTAAGTCTGTCTTAGATAATGCAGTACGTTCTGGGTTGTTTTAGTCTCCTTCAGGATATCTTCTAGAAAGGCTTTTATGCTATATTCTTGCCTTTCTCCAAAGTGCTTTCTGCAGTGTATGATTCTCCTTAACAGAGAAGAACTACCAACTTGTGAATCATGCAACACCTTTCTGTGCTGTAATAGTGGTTCAACATTTTATTTCTATTTTTCACCATATTATTTGTCCATATCTCAGCTGTAAACACTCAACATCTTTTTCCTATTTATTTTATCCTCAGATACAATCAGCAGAAAAAACAAAAAAGGGAATCATACAACTCGTGTCCATTTCCTCTGGCAACTGCTATCCAATGATAAATTCCATCCTCCTCCGATAATCCCAGAATCCGCGATATCTCCATTCCCATCGATGTTTTAATCAAAGTTCGGGAAATTTCGCGCAGAGCGAAAAATCAACCGCCTCGAACCGTCTGGAAAACGAGAGCGTGCAAGAGTATTGGCGAGTAAGCGCGTTCTAATACGGAGAGTAGTCGATTGCGCGGCGTGGAAATGCCCGTATATGCTTTCACGGTAACGTGTTACATTTTAATCCGGTATTACGGCGCAGACTGTACATCATAATCTCGGATCGAGCAGCCGAGGCTAAATGCGTTGCACGTGTAGTCGCGGTGACTTCGTGGCTCGTCCGCTAACGTGCACCGTAACTGCAACTAACTGTCGCGAGCCAAGGCTGTCGCTCGATTTCCACGCCGTGATTTTCCCTCGGTTTGGTCCAACTCGCAATCCGTACCCGTTGCGGAACGAAGTTGTAACAGGTGGAGATGGAACAGCTGACCTGTCCCCTTAGAAATCCCATTTTTGATGCTGGAACACGGAGACGCGAGTGTACCGATCGTTTAGGGTTGTTGCGTTTATTTATGGCGGTGACAGTCGTACGCTTTTCTTCATTTTCCGTGGATATATGCACAGTGTTACATTTGACTCGATTATTTCTTGAATTATGGTTTGTGTTATATAATATGGTATTGTGGCGGCATCATGATCTCGCTAGTAGATGGATTCCAGGTTCAGAGAAGGTTCGAGGATTTTTTCCCAAACCCTCGATTCTTATATATAGAATTAGAGATAGGCCCCCCTAAGGCAGGGTCTGTTAGGTAGCCTTATCGATGAGTCCACTAGCAGGCCCGGGACGAAACGCAACCTTTCCTCTTCCTTTCGTTCCTTGGAGTACCCCTATCAAACAGAGGATACCGATCAACCGATCACAGCAACTGTGGTGGATGGACCCCCACAGAATAATATAAGGTGTCTCGCGAATTACCGATTGGGACCAATTGTCGACCATAGGTAGGAACGCTAAGTATAGTAGTGCCAAGAATACTATTTCCAAAGAAATAAAATAGAACAGTGGATCTTCTCTACTCAATCTCTACTCTACTGTAAAGAATGCCTCTGATCTATGTAGTATAATGACGTAAAAGCTAAAATTTTTTAAAAATTGTACAAATAGTCATATTAACCCTTTAGTAGATCCAGTGTCAAACTCTGTAATTTTCATAGACGACATTTTTACACGCTGTTTCAGAAAACGAAGACTCAGGTGAATTATTAACGAAAGTGAGACAAGCGTGAGAGAATCGCGAGAATTTAATTTAATTTATCTTTCGTTCATAAGAAATTATACAGTTTAGTAATAAATTCTATTAGCCAATTCGTTGTTTCGACCAGTATTTTACAACACGATGGCAATGAACGAGTAATTCGCCTTGGGCGATGAAATTTTCGCGGTGACGTCGCGTCGGTTTAAAGCGAGCTGATGGGAAATCCACATGGAACGAAGTCTAACGGACAGTCGGCTACATATGTGCTCGTTAAGTGGGCAAATTTTTGCGGTGTAGCAAGAAGCCGAAATACGAGGTCGACTCCGAGGACGTGCAAGCTGCATGCCAGTTCACTGGCATGGCAATGCGCGAGGTAACAAATTGCCAGTAACGAGGCTAAATACGTTGGAGCATTTATCATCCGCGAGACGGCTACTGCCGGGCATTGTGAATCTCTCGTTAATGGCAATCGTTCGACTGCGTCTGACACCGAGTGCCACGTAAGTCTGATACCCGATAGTACTGCGAATTGCAAGAAGCGCTACCATGTGACAGCGTAATTACGCATGCTTCCCTTATGCTCGAATTTCCAGAATAACGCTGGCAAATCTCCGACACCTTGTCGATCACGTTTTTCCAAACTCGAAACGCGAAACAGTCGAAAATTTTAGGAAATAATACGTTCGCAATGTGGAAACGCGATACTTTTGAGAATTTTCGGAAATCATATTTTTCACCAGATTGAAACGCGATACTTTCCACGAATGGAAAATAATATTTTTAATTTATAATACTTGCGAAAAGAGAACCGTATTTGTTTCCATTAACGAAATGGAAGATGGTCGTACGAGGACGGTAAGCTTCCGAAATCAATTTCGGTATGAAGAGTATTTAGTACACGGAGGTTAGCATGGTTGAATAGCTGTACCAGGTCGGAGGTATAGTAGAGAAGTGCATTACAAATGTATCAGATTATAGGACACCATATTAACGGTGGTATAGAATTCAACGGTAATGGGGTCAACGGCAATGGTAATGGTACCTAATAGGGTACATACTATCATCGGATAATGACGAGTACGGTGCACAGACTACTACCTGGTACACGCGTGCTACTCCAGAATTACGTCGATAATCCACGAATTAGATATTTATTTTACTAAATTACACTCTACATCCATCGCACTGGAAATACGCAAAACTACCGTGCCCGATAACCGACGAATTTTAATCCGCAACGCAAACCAGAAACGAACAAATCTTCCATCCACCGTTAACGAGGATAACAGGACCCCATAGCGAACTTTCCAGCCGTAAAACTCAATTCTAACCCAGGTCGCAGACCCAGCCGATATACCCAACACCTGACCACCGAAATTACGACGAACCTTCGCCGGAAAAGCGTGAGGAGCAGCGAAAGTAATCCGGATAACCCGTTACAAACGTAAATCTCGGTGTTTTCTATCCACTTAAGAACTGGAAACTCGATCATCGTAAATTCCAAGTCAACCCGTCCAACTTAAAGCGCGGATACACAGGCCACGAAACTTGGACGAGTTCCGCCACTTGCGGCGAATCTTCGACCCAATAAGACCCCGCGGCGAACTTTCCGTTCTTATCTGGAACTTATAATTTCGTCCGGTCGGAAACGCGGCCCCTGAAATAGGGTGGAAGTTTAAAAGCCCGGCGA
>NW_016909472.1:1807133-1812169 GCF_001483705.2 Eufriesea mexicana | reverse complement strand
AGGGAAAGAAGAAAGCAACAGATTCCGGGAAGAGACGCGGCCGATAACCGTTCAGCGCGTTCCGCCATTCATGGGGAACGCGGGGCACGATGTGCCCGGGCGTGTGAACGGTCGTGAGGGATATGCAGCCGACACGGTGTACGAGGGGGCCGGGTAATGCTCGCGAGAGGTGGCAAGATTGTCCTGGATATTACTTTCCGCGCTGCGAGCTATCAGGCCTGAGAGAGCCTCTGTAATTGACATTCCCGGGAATGGCTGCAGCCGAGACATTTTCGCCTAGGAATGCGCGATAAGGGGTAACGAAACGAACAAGGAAATTTCCTTTGGCGTCGTTCTGCTAGACAGGCTAACGTCGCATCGGCCGTGAGAGTAGAAGCTGGAAAGAACCGTTGATCGCGGAGAGTAGAGGCTGGCGAAATTATTCAGGGACCTTCGTAGACCTTGTCTTCGCCTTCTAACCGAGCTTCGAGGACTTTATACGCGCGGAATAACAGAGGAAGGTTGGCTGCTAGAGCGGAAAGTATCGGGAGAGCTTGGGGTGCGCGAGGTACAAAGGTTTGGCTTCGGAAGCGTAATAAAGGAAGACGTTGCTGTTTCTTCGATGTTTATACTTCGGGTCCTCGATTTCTCGTTTTATAGCCCAGTTTACCTTCTTTTCCTTCGAATCTATAACGCTTATCCTGGAATTCCATGAAAGAACGATATTGCGGGTCCTTTTTAACGAGGCACGTGCGGTGGCGAGACAATTGTTTTAAAAATGGAAGTATCGGTGTGAAAGAGAGTTAGATTACGAGTGTCTGTTTTAAATTCTAATCCACATTGCTTATTTCTACAATGAAATTTTAATAACCACTGTAATTTTCCCTCAAAGTTGACGAAACAAACGACAAAAATTATAAACGAAAAGGAAAGCCTGGATATCGTTTCCTAGAGACATGGGGGTTCCCGAGTTAAGGGGGGCTGGTTTATACTTTTACGACTAGGACCCCATGACATTTAATCTAGGCCCTGGAAAAAATAGTTAATTCGCGATTAGAATGCGAGATAGATTTTTCGAAGATAGACATAGCCCTGTCCTCTGTACCTGCCCCCCTCGCGTAATAAAGCTTGCATTAACACGAAATAGTGCCTTCGTTCCTTAATACCCACGATATCCTTTCAGAAATATCGGTATCAGTGACGATTTGAAAATCTCTTGCGTTACGATTATAGCTATACTTAACGATAAGGTGTAAATGCTACCCTTAACCTGTTTCAAAATACCCGCAAAATTAGCGCGAATCAAGAAAATTTTCGATGCGATCGTCGCTTGAAGCAAAAGCTAGAATTTTCCTGCTATTTGAAATTCGTGCCAAAATTACTGCTAAAATTACATTTTCCTGCTAGAATCTTCTGGCAGGAAAATTCGTGCGGTATCGTCGAAACGCGTTGGAAGGCGAAACTATAGCGGATCCTCGCGCGATCAGCAGCGATTAACGTAACAAAGCATGGACGCGGAAATCGATCAACGACCACGGTGACGATCGCCGGGCCAAAGAAAAGCCGCGCTGCCAAAATTCCCATCGGAGGAAGAATCAATGGAGCCGCGCAGCTGGCCGCAAACCCGTCACGCGTCACGCTCCGCGCAAATCGGCTCGACGATGCTCGACGATGCTCGACGATACTCGGCAAACTGTTCCCGTAGCTCGCGAAATGACGCGTGGAATCGCCGTTCGTCCCCTTTTCCCAACGCTTCCTGGGGTCGCCACCTTCACCCCTTCCGCCGTTTTCCGGGCGTGTTCCACGGACGCCGGTGGAAAACGACGGAGGCGTACATCCGCGACGCTCGTTGCGACGAGACGACGTCGACGTCGAGCGGAACAATGTCCTTTCACCCGGCGGAAGGCCGTGTTGGCGAAAAGGTCAGACCAGGGGGCGGCACGAGCAGGGGTTGGCGATATAGAGGGCGAGTTCGCTGCATTTTTCTCATTACTTCCGGGATCCGCAACGGTTCGCGCGCGTGTCGCTGTGCTGGCTGAATGCCGGTATCGATTTTGATATTCCTCCGGAGCTACGGAACGCACGCGGCCGCCTCGAAATGAATTGGCGACGGCGAAACGTTGAAGCGGCCGTGTAATGGACGCGTCATCGTTCCGCTGATTTATGCCGAGAGTCGCGTTAGCCGGGTAAGGTCGAGGAAGAGAGTGCCTCTGTCCTGGTTTAATCTCGACGTGCACCAGTTTGGACCGACGCGCAGGGTGGATGGGATGCAGCGCGCTTCTCGCGAGGGAAGAAGAGCTTCTTCCTTCCTTTTTCACGCGTTAAAGGGAGAAGATATGGTAATAGGCTTAAGAATCCTGAGCTAAAAGGGACATAACATAAGGGAAAAGAAGCGAAAGCTAGTGGACGGGACGATAGCTAGGCCAATCGGGAAAAGTGTTCTTCTACGACAGTCCACCGATGGGACCGAGGACGAAGAGATGAGGAAAAATTAGAGCCCTGTGTCGAGCTTGCTAGCGAGGAAATGAAGACACGTACTCGTCAATGTTCAAGCAACTTCTTTCTTTGCAAAATCTTAGTTCAACAACGAATATAGTTACCAAGATATAGTTTTCCCCAACGGAGGCTATTGGAAAGAGATTGAAATCGGGCGTGAACGGTGGAATCGAATAATCGTCGATTCTTCTACTGTGAACAAATATCTTCCAGTGCACGTTCGCGAGACACGTGAGAATTCTTTAGAGCTGTGTGTCTTCTTTATTGGTTCCGTTTCTTCGCATTCGTATTTACTTCGGAGAATAGCAATGTTGGATAGAGGTAAATGACGTTGGGTCGTTTAGGGTAGTCGATGTGGGATATTCGAAAGCATGGTACCGCTGGGAAATAAGTCGAAAATGTGGAATAATTTCCGATCGCGTTCCAGTTTACTTTCGCCAGGGACCAGCCGTCCCTGTCGTTTAAATATTTAATTTCCTTTCAGTCGGTCGTTATTTCTGGTTATACTTCGTGTTCGAAATATCCTGACATTACCAGCAAAGAAAGCGACGACGAGGAATCAACCCTTAACGATACACCTTCACGACGATCACGATAGATTCATCCCCCGAGGAACGTAATACGCAAACCTACGCTTTAATTTCTCGAGAAATTCAGGACGAGGATGAAACATCGTTCGCGGAACCGAAACCATTTTCCAACGGAAATCCGTCCGTTAAAAATCCAAAAATCCACGTTTGCGTTTTATTCTCGTCATCGAAGGATCGATTGCCGGCCGTAAATAAAAGAATTTTCAATCTGCCGCGATCCACCCCAGCTGCAACAACCCTATCGCAATTTCCACTTTTCCATCCGATTTTTTCCTCCGCCACTCGCGCGGGCTCGCGAGATTCATAACACTTTTTGAGCAACTTTTACGAGCCCCGATGAAACGAATGGCCGATAATATTTTTCACGGTTGTTTCGGCCGTAAACGGTAGGAACGGTCGACGGCGACAGCGCGCTGCAAGAAATACGATAGAAGATAATCGACGGGGAAGAAATACGCCAGCAGCGTGCAGATACGCGGCTGTCGCGCCTGTTACACGCGTTTTATACGCGTTCTTACGATTGCACCGTCGTTAACGAGCCGAACTTTCTCCTAACCCGTGTTTCGTTTGGCTGACGCGCCATCGCCGAGGAAAAACCATTGTTTCTCGCATTGTCGCTTCTGAGTAATTCCCGCCGTGTTTTATCAGCGATGTCGAGCGGATACGGAAAGTTCCAACCGCGTTCAAATTTTCCTGCCCCATTTCGTTTATTCCTATTTCCATCCCCTTGCCAGGCGAATAGAGGAACTCTCGACGATTGGAAAATTTGACGTACGAATACAATTGAATTCCACACGAGAGCGTAAATTGTTAAAAATACCGATCGGTGAATGAACTTCAGTTTCGTGGGCTGGAATGAGGAAATCGTAAAGACGGAAAGCAATAGGGTTACAGGGTTTGAGGTACACGAGATATAACAGATTTACCTGTACGATATATACCCGCAGTGTAAAGGGACCAGTAGTCCTTTGCGTAATGGATGGATTCTTACCTGAAACAAAAAGTAAAAGCAATTGTAATATGCGAGAAAATTAATTAATCGTAGATATAATAAATAAGTATTAAAATTCTTTATGGTATCGTTCATCTGCGCGAATGGTCCCAAAATAATACTAAATAAAATTAAAATGGTTCCAAAGTTGTACCATGTCTAAATACAAAGGAGGAAAAACGTGTCTACGTAATTACACGCTTCTATCTCGATAAATTAATTTTACCAGTGGAAACTACACGTGGTGAACGAGCAGAGGAGTAAAAAATCCGAAAGCAATTATCCGTAGTGGTTTAATAATCCGGGTGTGAAACGCGTGGAGTAACGTTCAGGAAATTCCAACAAAATATTCCGATAGATCTCGACTCGCGTATCGCGTGACGACCTATAATACAAGCCCGGATTCGACTTTTCCACCACTCCGAAATCTTCCACCGACAGGAATTCCCGGCAGCTCGTCGAGCGATCCGTTCCCATTTCAATCGCGAAACACTAGACCTCTATCATCGATGACACGAGATTTTTCATCAAGGGTAGCGGCGGGGGTGGTGGCCGCGTTTAAAAGCACTTTGCATCGCACCGGCGTAAAAGGCGTCGCGGGTGAGTTATAGGCCGCCTTCAATTTCGTTCTTCCACCAAGAACCCGTCCGAACCCACCCCTTACGCTCCCTTTCTTTCCTCTATTTACGCGGCTGACTATGAAATATTACTTCTGTCTCCGCGCGACGAAAGAATATCCGTGGAATAAAAACGAGTCCCGTCTCGCCAACCTTTCGAATCCAGCTAAGAATTCCTCGAGCTCCTTTCGACTGCCTCCTGGATCCTGAAGGATCCAGCCAGAGGGCCGGGAAAAGCAGGCGACCACGTCTGATCACGAGGGAGCGCCGTGACGAGGGGTTCCGGACTCATTCGACCGGTGAATATTGCAGCGGCCATTAAGACGGGATCGTTCCCTCTTTGTGTTCCTTAATTTTTCAACC
>NW_016909472.1:1709740-1807112 GCF_001483705.2 Eufriesea mexicana | reverse complement strand
CGCTCTTCCCAGCCCCTCCCTGTCACGATCCTTTGCAGCTTTAACGCTTTGCAGCACGCTTTCCGTCTGCTCGTGTATTCGCGACCTCCTCCCCCGATGGAAAGGGTGCACAGCGCGTCACGCGTGGCTCGCACGAATGATTTATGAAGACAATTTGGCAGAGATGTCCGGTGTCCCGTTATCGGGTCGTGTTTAATGTTTCTCAGAGCAGGATGGAAGGAAGGTGGTTAGCCGAAAGTGCAGAGATTCGTATGACCGGGGTCGGAATTTTTGTGCTTCGAGTGCTCGCGTCGCGTTTCAAAGTCATCCTGGGCTTCGGATTTCCCGGGTTTTGGGATTTTTCGAATTCTGTCACGGTTTCAATTCGAATCGATCGAGACCCGGATAAAAAGTTTCTTCTTTGCTGTATTCTTTGCCGTCGCGGGACGTCGCGTAATAAAAATGTGCCGGGTACAGACTCGAGCTAGGTGTCTAGGACGAGGTGCAGTGTCAGACGCGAGGAAAACGTCTGTTTCGATGAGATAAATTGCAGCCTGGATCGGGTCGTGCCATAAGCGAGAGATCGGAGCGTGTTTTCGTCCGCGATCTCGAGACTCCGCTCGGTTGTTAGCGACCGGGACGAGATAAGGGAAGATGAACGCGCGGCGTCTGGAGGCTTTTTTCTTCGAGCAAACGGCCGCGTCGCCGCGCAGGGAAACAAAGTATAAAATAGAGATAAAACAGCGAACGTGCCGGAAGGGGACACCGTGAGATCTCGGGTAGGAATCATGAGCAGTGCCAAGGAAATGAATTACGGGGGATGAAAGAACGGGCAAAGGGTAGGGGAGTGGTAAACGAACAGAAACGGCTCCCTTGGGAGATAGAAAGGAAAAGGAAGTTCGTCTTTGCCTCTCGGATCGAGATCCCTCGTCCGAGACGTGCAACAGGAGATTAGAGCCTGGGAATTTCGGGAAAGTATGTACTTCCCGAACATCGGCCCTTGATTTTACGGGGCCTCGTTGCTTCAGGTTTAGACGCCAGGTGGACGTTCACGAGCCCGCGATATAGAGCTTCGATGTCGTAAAACCGAGTTTCTGCGCTGCTACTGCGTAAACTGGGAAAATCTATTTTTCCTGGATCCTTCTGTACGAGCGCATTCGACCAAGTGGAAGATTGGAATTCAAAATTTATCTCGACGCAATATCTTTTAAGTATCATATTTCGCTTAGAAGCAAGCAGGGGTCGCGTACGAGTGACCATAATTCCTCATCATCGACTCCTAAATTTTTCCAAAAGCCCGTACAGTAGCCAATCGATAAAAATTCTCCGTTTAAAAATTTCGACATCCGACTGGATTATCCCGTGGGTTTCGAAAAAATCTCGCCACTCTGGGATGAAAAATTTAGTAACAGAAGTAGACACTGGAACCGATAAATTGCAACTTTTCTCCCCGCCCTATACGTGAGAATTTAATTACGCGCTTCTCCGCGCCCCCTTGCGCCTAGTTCGGGCTTCGCCCTGTTTAAATAATCAATATTGACGTAATAACGTCGAAACGTCGATATCCGTCGCTACACGAAGGGGGAACGGAAGATTTGCAGCATGGTTTCGGCGCGCAGTGTCGTTGAATAATAAAATGGATATCCGAAACTTTTGATACGAGCAAGAACAGGCTACAGGGGGTGGGTTACTCTTTCAATGCCAAACATTTTCTTAACCCAATTCTACCAACCTGTTCGGTGTTTGTTCCCCCTCTAACGAGCTACTCTCTGCTGCTTTTTACTCCACTCTTCTCCTCATCCTCTCCTCGCGTTTTCCATATGAAACCGTTCCCAGAACGTACCGATCAGCGACCACGCGATTTCGCGTTATTCATATCGCAGTCGGATCCTCGGATCTAGAAAATCACGCCCACATGCCGACGAGATTGAAGCGATATTTTCCACGAGCACGTGCCGCAGAAACAAAGTGGGACACGGAAGTGGAGAGGCCGGAGACCCCGGCGTGTGTTTGGATAAGCGATGTCGACCGTAATAACGTCTAGACAGCCTAGCCTCGAACCTTTTCGCTCGGAGTTTCGCAGGAAAAATTAATTCTATTCGCCTTTCTAAGCATTCTTCCGCCGCTCCTTTGTCTAGGTCTCGCCTGCAGCCAGCTCGTGAATCACGCTGTCAGTTGAAGGCTAGAATTATTAAATTCCTGGACGTGGCTTCTCTCGAGGAATTAAAACTGTAACCTGCCGGTTCTAGGGGAGAAACACACCCGGAATTCGGCCAATGTTCCTGGCATTATTTTAACCGCGAATTTTAAATACCCAGTTTGACGGAGCTTAGTCTGACACGTTGGTTTCGCTGTATCGATTGCACCCTTAGCACGAGAAATAAAAGAAACTTTTCATCGGACCCCAAATTTTGTAGATCTTGCGATACGCGATAGTTTATTTCGTACCGACCAACATACCACGACTAGCGGATATCTAGGTCTCCTCGATACTAACCGAGCTACCCCTAATAAAGAGATTAAAATTCCCTGGAAAATTAAAACGGAAAATAAATTTGCCAAATTTGTTTAAATTTGTTGGAATGCTAACGCTATTAATCGAGATATCGCACATCAATATGTTTATACTAAACTGCTTTTGTGCTTATTGCTCCCACATGTAAGATTGTGTACGTGTCGGTCGCTAGCTAAATTCTATTGTTATTACGATCTTGTCTCTAGTCTCTAAGCTATCGTTGTACAGCGCACACCGAGCGAGTCACATAATATTAAACCGTTCCTTTTTTGTATAATCTGTGATCTTTCCTTTATAAATCCACTGCCATACCAAATTCTATCAAAATTTCCATCTCCATAGAAAGACATCTAACTTCGTGCACCCTCTCCAACCAACACGTCACCAATAGAAGGAAATGCACCCACCACGTTAATGCATAGACACGACCGAACTATACTTTTTCCTAAAAAGATATCCAAAAGACAGAAGCATCGAGATCTCGTCAGATGTCGATTAAACGCACTCGCTCGCCATTGTTTATGCCAGTATAATACTTCAACGACACCGGTCGTATACCACGGCACGTATCGAACGAGTCACGCGATATTAATTCTGTATACCTTTCAACCGACGCGTTTAATCCCTCTTAGGCAAGAGATATTTGCGGAACAATGTCGAAATGCCCTATGACCATTATATACACGCATCCGGATCTACTCTATACCCGAGTTTGGGATATACATCAACGGGATATCGTTGAATCTGGTGCAGGCCCCGGGCGATTTCCGCTCGTTCCGAGCTCTTGACGCCTGTAAAGGAGCCTCGGATTACCTACAGACATTTTCCAATTGCTCATTTTGCGGTCTCGGTAATCCCTGCCGGCGACAGCGGTTTTTGTCCCGTCACCCCTGTTTATGGTACACGATACGCCCGTTATCTTCTTCGGGCTGCTGGCCGATACGTGGACAAGGTCAAACATCGATAATGGACACCGCCTCTGACAGTGTACACCGGGATACATTTATCTTTTGGGCTTGTTCCATGACATCGTATGACGTACTCCTATAATATTTCTCCCGCCAAAGCTTTATCCCTTCTGGGTTTGCTCGCGCCTGTCCTCTGCAAAGATGGAATTAACGTGGTAAGGATGTTTACCGTATTACAGCGTTACGCTGTCGGGGGTGTCTTCCGCTGCGGTGTAACAGGCATTATGCAGAGTTATTCGACTCGGGCTGAAATTCCTACTCTCCGATCCCTTCTTCCGGGGACGATATTAATTATTCGTTCGATGATCGCCGTGTGACTTTTAATCACGGAGAACCTCTCAAATGGCAGATAATCGTGCATATAATCCTGATATTTTCCTTCATTTTTATCCAACATTCGATTCTGTGTCATAATTCCTTTGTCCAGCGTGAAAGGAAAAATATGAAATTTAATATCACGATGTGCGGGCTTTTAAAAATTAGTTTCAATGTTCGATAACGACATTTTCATTCGCTCCTGCGCAATTAGAAATATTTTTCGAAGCGATTTATTGGCCATTAAGAAGCGATCTCGAACGCGTTTGAATCCAGCCATTGAGAGGGTTGCTCGCTGATTTATCCGGAAAATACGCGTTCACAGAGGCGGAGTACGCGTGGAAGCGGATTTTTGAAGCACAATTAAAACTTTCGCTACTCGAAACTCGAGGCGGCCGCAGTTTTACGTTAATTTCTCTAATGCGCTCGAGAACGATTAATCCCCGCGATACTTGCTTCGTCCTTCTGTTCCACCGATCTACCCTCGTCGCGGCTTTCCAAACCGCGAGTGTTCATTTGCACCTGTATCATCCTGCTGTATGCTACACCCCGAGTGGTTGACAGGAACGATGGGAAAGATTGGCGAGAAAACAGCGAAAGGGGAGAGAGCGTCTCGATTTTACGAGGTCTGATCACACGCCGGCTTCTACCACTGAAAACTTTAACCACATGCTCTCCACACTCGCGTGCGCGTACCACGAGCTCGATGCGAGCCTATGGGCCCCATAGACTGTGGTTATACCGTCGTAAAAGCGAGCAAGGTGGTTTGCAAATTTATTTTCGTTTTACTTGCGGGCTCTCGATGAAACATTGAACAACTCGCCGATACTCTCGGTTTTCATTCAGCGCTCGCCGATCGAGCGTATACCGGACTTTATCCGATATTTACACGCGAGCTTAGGTTACTGGGACAACAATGGTCGTTGGGAAAGAACCGCGCGTAAAATGGAATTGTTCTCGAGGACAATGAAGACGTCGAGAGAACCGGTCAGGTGCACCGAGCTCGTTTCCTTCCTTGTCACAGCGAACGTTTATACGAGCCTCTATAATTGTCATTAAAGAAACAACGGTGTCAATGAACGCTTGGAAAATTGGCAATTTTGGGAAAATTTGCGAATAAAAATAACGAGACTCGCGATTAAATTGTGGTATCGCGGGATGAGTGGGTCGAGCATGTTATCTAGAGTGCGTGCAAAGGGACGAATGACCGTGTGGACGGGATGTTTATGAATGTATCGGATGAAAGTGAAGAGTGTCTTTAGGAATGCGTTTGAGTGTTTGGGCTACGTGACCCGCTGAGGGTGAGATTGCAAAGAGTGCGTGGGAAAGTGTGATTGGGAAAGAGAGAATAGGTATGAAAGAGGAAAGAATGTATGGTTTTAAATAGGGATGCAAGGGCGTGAGTAGGCAGTATGTAGTATGTCGTAGTACGGTGTAGTATGTTAGAGTTCGTAGTAGAATTATTAGAGAGAGAGTTGTGAAGAATTGTGTTGTTAGTTGTAGTCGTAAAAGTTTAGTTGATAGATATCTATATTCGTAGTCTTTACTGTCACCGCACATTGTATACTATATTTTATGGTTAATAAATAGTAGTTATATTATTTAACAACCACCCCTATCTCTACAAAATTATTATAAATAGGACGTAATTCATCTTGCGGACGTAATTCTGATGAAGTTAGCAAGGACGAGAATGGATCGTCGCTTGGTCGAAGAATAAAAATCGCGTTGAATGTCCCACAGTGAGTTCGCGTAAACTTATTAATACGCCATGAAGTGCACGCGTCCCGGAAGTTGGCGCGCATTAGATTAGAAGCGAACGGGGACAACCTGGCGACGTCTTAAGTCTGGAGGATGCAGAACGAGGCGGAGGGGCCCGTAACTTTCCGCCGGAAACTTCGCCGGCCGAATTCGATAAACAATAAACTTGCCGTCGCGTGCAAACTTCGAACCGTTTACGTACGCGACAGCGTCCCGACGTTCCACTCGCGTGCCTCGTCGGTGTCGCTTTAACAGGTTAACCGTTAATCTCGTTCCGTTCCCCAGTTTTCCGGCTGTTATTAAAGACACCTATTTCTTCGGGGGAACGTACGGAATTGTAAAATTTTGTCAGAGCATTTTGCCAGAGGATCTCGCGCAACGCGAAGGGGAGCCTCGAGTTCGTGGAAAGTTGCTGCTAACGAGATATCGGAATTATTCGCAATTTAGGAAGAGATTCGGGGATTCGGGTTGAGATGGTCGTTAGAGTGGAGAGGCTGTTAGGCTTTTCTGGGCGTAGTTTATGACGTTTGCTGCTAAACCGATTTTCGGGGACTTCCTGTCCGTGTCGCGTCGCTTGTACCAGCTCTGCGTTACGAAGACTAATAGTTTTGCTTGTGACGTTGCGTAGCGAATGACGTCAATTAGACTCTGACCTATGGATGTAATTTATCGCGCTGATAAGTGGAATGCGGCGGGCATTGTACCCGTTCTAACAAACGCTGTTACAAAGAAAAATATATCGGGACCAATTCAGAAAAATTAAATTAAACTTCTCTTACGCAACGTCTTCGTGTCAAATAATTTTTGTAAGAATATCGTGCCTTGTTATATTTTTATAACATAACACAATCGATAAATTGTACTTGCAATTTTATAATTCAAAAAGAGACCGTCGTAACAGTCTTATTAAATTAAAATTTGAAAATGCAATTACAAATGGTCCATCTAGTTATTTTTACGATATAAAAAGATACACGCGGAATATATCCTTGGAAGTTTCCTCTAACATAAATGTCGTGGTTCATTCGGAAGTCGTTCCGTGCCTGGAACAAATCCAGGCCGAGGACTCTGGCGAAATCTGTAACTTTATAAAATAATATTGACGCAGTGTCGCTGCTGCACGTCCCAGTGATGGTACTTTTTGGAAGATAAATAGATCCCGCGACGTTGATGCCGGAGATAATGCTCGAACGTTCCACGGTAGTTTCCACGTCTTTCAGCTGCCTGTCTCTGTGGTTCCCGGCTCTAGCCGTTCTGCTTCCGTCTGTTTAACGCGACTACCGAATCCCACCAGTGTCTAGTCTCTCGTTATTACGTTATTAACGACTCGTAACGCGCGATCCATTACGAGGAAAGGAGGGTATTATAGCGTTAGCACGGTGTCGAGTGAAACGTATACCGACGCTTACGTGGTACCAAAAATGCCGAAAATATCGTCTCGCGATATCGTATCAACTATACCGTAAACATTCCTCGAAACTTCGAAAGCTTCGCGAAAAATTTTAGCAAGAAGTGGACCACGAATCTATTTTACGATATTCGGTGGAGCGGTTCGCGCAAACTGCGAGTCAAATTCGTTATTTCTTTCGTTCTAACAAGAAATATAAAGCTCTTTTATCTACTCTATTACTCCTTTTGTCCACTTTTCTCCTCTAAAAGCTTCGTCGTAATTTTTTCAGACTCGATGACATAGAGCGGGAAACTCTTTTACGCGTCCAATTACATTTACTTTATTTATTAAACTTTTCTATTTCTCTGCGCGTATCCAACTATTCCATTTTCTCCTATCGCTTTTCATCCACGATATTTCGTATAAAATATTTCCTCAGTGATTTCGTATGAATTTTTCGGGGCCACGAGAGGATCTATAAATAAATTTGGAGAAATAAATAAGCGTACGATACGAATATCCTCGTGTAAAATAAACGGGGAATGAAAGGATGTAAACCAAAATGGCTGAAAAACCCTGGTCTAAACGAATGCTAATACTATCTCGAGGCTTTCATCGAAAAGTCCATCCACTTTCGGTCGCTTCTTTACATGCCAAGACTACTCGGATTTCGCTTCTCCAGATATCTACTCGAATAATTGGCCGTATCAATTACACCCGATAACTATCCGGTTGAATCATATTTCTATTACCCGTAATCCGCGCAATTTCCAGGAAAATTAATACCAAGCAGAAAATTACGACGTACGATGCGCCATCGCTGTATTTCAGGCTCGTTTAACGCGTAAACGATAATGCCGGCCCGCTTAGTCACATTTTTGACGATAATAACGCGGCTCCAACACCAGCCATATTCGTATTTATGGAACGTATTTAATACACATGGCAGACTGGGGTAACTCGATGTAATATCGTTACACGTAGCGCATGCGAAGCCAAAGTACGTCTCTGTCGAGTAATTCGATACACCATACGCGTGTACGATGCGTGTACAACGTAGGTGCATCACTTTCTTTCCAAGTTGTGCTCGAATTTTAGACGGAGCTACGTGGTTCGAACCGAGTTATCGTTCGTGAACCCCAGAGATTCCTTGCGAGTTGCTTTGGGGTAAGTAAAGCGGAGATACGGGATCAACTCGTGAAAGTCGCACGAAAAATCCCTCGCGGAGTAACACGAGGGATATAATAATTCCAAATCTGCAGCGTCAGTTTCCATGGAGAGTATTTTACGGAGAATATTCCATTTTGTCCGATTAGATGTAACTCGTAGTTATTAAATTAAATGTAAATATTCCCTTGTGACATAATATACTCGTGGGAGAGGAGAATTTATACGTCGTTACTAATAATTCACGATCGTGAAATGTAATTTTAATCATTATTTCTCATTTAATTAACCGTGCATAATTATATAATGATCACGCGTCTGATCATACACGACCTTCTATCACTTATTCTCTGTGTATACCCTAGCCTCCTATTTTCATTTGCACGCTGAAAGGTGAAGGGAAAATAATTTCCTATACAGTAGGAATTTATATAACAAATCTTATTTTAAGATATTCTTTCAAATTATTTTTCTTAATTCCTTTTACTCAACGTTGAAAGAATATACGTTCTAAAATAGAAAAATGGAAGAGGAAACTGTCAGGAAGATTACAAGTAGCTATCACTCGACACAGTCAGAAATAGTATCATAAAGTTATGGTGGAAATGAAACAAATAAACGCAAATGTTATTTTTATATCGTTTCTCGTTCGACAAGTGCCGTTTTAATGATCGCGACAATTTTGACGGTCCACTGCTATTTTTAACGGCAATCTGCACATGCTCCCATACCGCATTCACATTCGCGTAGCCTGTTCAATAGCACCCGGCGAACGAGCCGGTCACGGGACGAGATACATTGCCGTATGCACTCAACGTATGCAGAAACATCCTGATTAACTCCCCAATTATGTACACGTTCGCAACATTTCACGCACGAAGAACGAGAATCGAAGCTCGTGATTTCGCCGGGAAACTTCGACCCGATAAATCGTTCACATCTCTTTTCCTTGCGAAACTTGTCGGCTATTGAAATGCTCTCGATAAACTCGAATATTATTCCTGAGAGTAACAGAAATTCGCCGACTTGGAATAATTACTTGACCGATCTTCGTTATCAGGAGAGATAAAATAATTTCCCTGCACTTGTGCTACGAAATTTTTCTTTACCGTTGTCACATTTTTATTTTTAATTCGTTCGAGTTACAATCTGCGAAATTTTTCCTAAATTCTCGACTCTGCCCATAGGTGATCATAAATAAAAAAACAGCGGTGCACAAAATATATAGGGAATCGTGGAAAATAAGAAACCAAATAAATTTAATTTCAGTAAACGTGTTAGACGTGAATGTCTGACTATACGCGGACCGATTCTACTCGCGCGTCGGCTATAGGGAAAGGAACGCAATTTTACCGAACTTTATACTTTTCCAAATGTCCCAATACTCTGGAAAACCGTCGATGAATCAACCAGTCCCAACAATCTCTCCAGCGCGAGGATCTTTCACGCAAAACGCGCCATCGATCACGGATCAAAACCACGCGACGCGTCTGTTTCAGCAAAAAGCGAGCATAATCGAACGGAAAATCCTGTTCGTTCCAGCTGACAATTTACTCGACTCGTTGTCATTTTTCGCGATAATTCTATGCACGTCCAGTTGGCACTCGTGACCGCGTTCGATACACTCGGGACCATGTCCGCGCCAATTCGTAATATCGTTACGATAGTTTCGACGTGCTCGCAATCACGCGGAACTCCGGTGTAATTGAACATCCCATCGATGGACAGCCATCAGCGGGAACGTCCGCGTACAGGGAACTCGCATTCCCGTGAAATACACGAACAGCCAGGTCGAGATTATGCGAAGCAACACCGTTGGCCCGGCGATGTTGATACTGCGCCATGAGACCAGTTTGGGTCGGGTTGCATCCTAGCGAGACTCCACGGTGATCTGCACGCGAGATCTTCGAGGTCACCGAATCGTAGGATTCGAGTTTCCAGGAATTTCACGGTTCCTGACCATTTAGTCACGAATATTTCGCGTTATTCCAGGCAACCGTCTCAGAGGAGTTGCCTTCGAAGACGCAAGTTAGAGGTTAGGGTACCAACGAACATCGGAGGGACTGGTGATCGAGTAAGGGCATGGACGAGCGATCGAGGACCAGACAAAGGAGATCGAATGTCTGCACCAGACAGAAGATAGAGCTTTGTGTATCACGCTCCAAGCTCCGTACGAGAAGACTCTGTGAGGGATGCGAACTATGCTTTTGTACGAATAGATATACAAATAAGAATCTCGCTACCGAGAAAATGTGTATCCGTTCAATTAAGACCGCACATTTCTTATCCGCTGATCTCACGGCGCTGACTCTGAGTCTTTGAGACTGGTGCCTTTGAAAGCAAGCGATTCGGAAAGTTTTATTAAAGACTCGGCTCGTAGACGACCATTTCGTTCTTACGAGCCGCGATTCCTTTTATTCCAGAAGGTCGACAGCCGGCTAAGGATTCCAGGGTCGATCAGAGGTTCCGTTGATGGCTGCTAAAAGGAAAGCCGAATTTCACGAGATCGATCTCCGCCCCTTTCAGCGTTGTTGCAAACTCTGCATACGATCGTCGGCTTAGATTGCTCGCTGTTTCGTTCGTGGAAACGTTTTCTTCTCGGTTCTTCGGGGAGAGCTTTCGGGGAGAGCTTCCGCGGAGTTTATGCCTGCGCACACAAGAGATAGAAGTCCGAGACGCAGAGTACTTCTGCTAGTGGTATTGGTCCCCGAGAGACACGTCCGAGATTCCGGAGGCACTCTTCGTGAGCGTTTGTTGCTAAATTTCGTTGAAATGGCGGATCATTTATCGTGTGCTGGGTAAAAGGGTTCCTGCTCTAGCTTCTAACCTAATCCTTGGAATAACTAGGTTGAAAAGTAGCTGTTGAATTAGGAGGAGCTAGGTAAAAGTTAAAGCGTGGGTAAAATAAATCTCGCTGTATCGCAACAGAGGTTAAAGGCTTTATTTTGGAAATACTTGAGGGAGCACGTGAGACAGGGTACATTTCTTCTCGACACCTGATCCAGGATTTTTGGGTTTTCTTCCACAGTGAGAAAACTCTCTCGCTACATGTATACGCTTTTAGGCTACGTCATAAATTTCTTACGTCTATTTCAACAGTAGTTTATTAATTCCGTTTCTTCAACTATTCGACCACGTTACGTCTTACGTTGAAAGCAATGTCATCAATGGATTATACATATGTAACCATATGAAGTGCTTATTACTGGTGATAGGCCAATACCTGATTGCTATTCAACCTCGCTATAGCCATCGTTGATACCTATGGTAAAATGCTACGGTGTAAAACACGCAAATATTTTTTCAACGTCAAAAAAGTTTATATCGTGATTCTATTCGAGCTATACTTGCGACTAAAACAGACTATTTTTTAAAAACAGAAAGGTTATATCCGGAGTCGAAGCCGAAATGGACTAAAAGAAAGATCAAAGTGATACCACGTATAGCCGATTGCGATGTACCACACCTAGGATACGGATCTGAAATTCTCGCGATAGCGATCATGGATCGAACGTCCATGAATATAATATACAGCAATCTAGAGCTGTCAGTGGAATTCGGTCCGGTTTATTCGGTCTCGTACGCGAAACCAGCGAATCCGATTATAATGCTCGACTACGAGCACGGTGTACTTCGCGGATGGTACTCGCGAATCACCAGCTAGTTACAACTGGAATTTTAGTTTCGAGCTTATGAAGTTTTAATCGCACCGGTATAAAACCGGACTAAACGTTGTTTAAGCGGAATCAGTGCGAATTAACCCCCGAAGAAGCCGCTGGAGGGTGCTTCGCTCCGCTTTCATTCCAAACACCGCGAGTTACCATTCTTATTAACCTCGACAACGTGTACTCGACTACGTACCGCGGCATACGCTATGCCGCACCACGTATCACGTTCGCTGTAACGTAGCCCCATTTTCGCCGCGTTTCAGATTTGCCGCGTTTCTCCCGTTTCAGGCCAGCAACTGCTGCAACCCCCGGTCGTCGCACAGTTTACAATCAACCGCAACAAACGCGCAGCCCCTGATGGGGTACAATTACACGTGGCCAATTGCCACGTGTTACACCGACGGACCACCGCAGTACCGTTAACATTGGTCTGCTTTATACGTCCGTCGCGGCGTTAACACTGATTGCCGCTGGCAAAGAATTTTTCATTAGCACCAGCGGCGCGCCACCTGGCCCCGGGACCTCGGCACTCGATGGGTGGGAAGAACAGCAAGGGGAAAAGGTAAATAACAGGCCAGCCGTTACTTCTAGGAGCAGAGCCTCGTAAAGAAGCTCGCTAACTATTTAATTCCATTCTTTCGCGAGCTTGTTAAATTTTCATACGCGACGTCACGTACAGGCAGCTCCGTCGGCGCGCATAAACGAGTTTCATAAAGGAAAGGGCGCCGAGAAATTGCCAAGCATTACGCAGTCTCTTTCCGTGTTCCGGCTTCCTTTCGCTTTCGCGTGCCCGGCCGGTAGGCGCGTGTCCCTTCCAAATGTTTTTCCGCGCTCAAACGGAATACGCTAGGACCGTGTAATCGGTGAGCGTCTCGTTGCGTTTGCTTCCTCTCTTGCCGACCAATTTTTCCTTCAGCGTACGAGGATCGTCGCGAATCTCGATACGTGTCGCGTCACGCGTGCCCTTTTAACGCACCCTGCGTTCTTATGCGGCGTCTGCGACGCTTTGCTCGAGAAATGAAAAATAAAAATGAAAAAGGGTAGCGGAAGAAAAATAATGGAAGGGAGGAACGAAATGAAACAGACGGAAACTTGCATGAACGCGGAGTGTCGTCTCGTTGAAATCCTACGAGCGATCGCAGGACGCAATGGCGGGATTCTAAGAGGGGAAACGCAAGCTATCGGCGATGTTAATAGCACGAATCTCGGGACTTAACTAGATGTTTTCCAAAGGTGGCACGTAGTCTTTTTGTTTTCCTCATAATTATGCGCATCGGGCGCAGGGACGGCGGCAGCAATAAGCCCGGAGGAATTCCTTTTAGCCGAGCGAACAAACGGAATACGGAAAACTGGGACGCTTGTGCCGCGTTCAAATATTCATTTTTCTCCGGTGCCACGCGGTCAAGACCGACTTCTATTCTCTAAAAATAATTTATATTCCGCCGGAAGTACGTTCGCCGTTATACATTTAACGAACCGAAAATTACTCCCGCGATTTTATTTAAAAACACCGAGGGAGAAGGAAGAAAATGGAGGAACAGCAACGCGTGTACGTATCCTCAAAGGATCACTCGTTATACGGCCTTTCTTTCACCGTTTCACGCGATCCGGAATACGTTTCTCTCTTTGTCCAGTGGGATAAAGAATCTGGACGAAGGGAACTCGACGATGCGCCTCGTTTACAAGGCATTGTAAATTTTCTTTCAACGATAAGTGGATTAACAAAAGCGAAATGACGTGCTTTGATTCGGCGAATCGTACGAGCAAACGAAACATCCCGTTTTAAAGAGCAAAATTCCACCATTTTTCGTCGCGTATGAACGTGAAACGAAAATTGCCACGAGATCGGTGAACATATTTATTATTTACTGCGTTGACTTATTAGATCATAATTGAGGAACAGGAAATATACTTTTATAACGCGAAATGAACGCGAGAATTGGCATAAAATGACTGATCCCAAGGAATATCGCGAGGGATTAAATAAGCGGAAAGCACTACGTTTATTACCCCCCTGCAGGGGGCTGGTGCCGAGAAAACGATGCAACCCTTAGGAAATGATCTATATCCCTCCCGGGTCGCTAACGAACTGTACTCTTTCAGCCCTGGCCCATGTGTCATGGTACACGTGTCCGCGAGTCATGGGGGGCTGGTCCTAAAGACGTAAACCAGGCCCCCATTGACTCGGGACCCTCGATGTCGCTAAGAGTGGAGAAATATCCCTCGTAAATTAGTTAAAGAAATTGCAAGTTGATCGAAATTATTCGATCATACGCGAGAGGAAAAGGATTATACGAGACAACAGGGAGACAGGATATCGGTAACCCCCGAGGAACTCTGGGGTTTCGAGTGGCAGACGGAAGTTGAGCGCGTGGAAGCGCATTTCCGCTTAAACAAGCATCGGAAACCGATGCCTTCTCTTATCGCGCTCGTCGCGGGGGCGGATGTATCATTTCTCATGCGACCGCTATTATTGCGAGTGAATAAAGGCCGTTAGCAACTCGGGGGCCACGTGTCGACCATTAATAACTTTGCAGGACGAATAACCGGACGTTGAAAGTGGTCGCGCCCCGGAAGTGGTACTCGCGTCCGCCCCGTTCGCTGGTCGTGTCGCGAGGAAAAAAGCCTCGCATTGTCGCGTGGTTTAATTAATCGTCCTCGATTATCAAACCGACGTTCTAACGTTTCCGCTGCTCTATAAATGCCACTTTTCGACGCTCCCTTTAACGGCTTTGTCGTCGATGATTTTTATCGTTTCCGGGAGACCGGGGTACGGTTAAAATTATGCCAGCTGGGGGTTAGGTCGTGTCAGCGCCTTCGGAAATGAAGAAGAGCGCGTGATGATAATATCGGAGTACATTAAGGAGATTAGGTCGATAATAGAACCGCCACCTTTGCGCGAATTTGTTCTAAAGGAAAATTATAACGAATTTGTTAAGATTGCATAGATACGCGAAATTTAATTTATAAAATATAGCATTATATTTATAGCAAATCGGATATAAGTGAAGATTGAACTCCGATAATGTATAGTCAAGCTATGGAGTATATATATGTAGGATGCTGGGGTTTAAGAGCGAGTGCAAGGGAACACTTGGACCTACCTGGCTGATGATGGATAATAAATAAGGGTGCAAGGTGTAAGGACGTCTTGAGACAATCCTTTACGGAGTTTTTGGCGAGAGTGTATGTCATTTGCGTAATCATATTTATACTTTGCTCCTAATCTCATTTAGCTCGTAAAAAATATATATTGTAAAGATTATAGTAGTGGTGAATAATAGTACTCTATTTATTAATTAATAACAATGGATTGACAATCTGTGGTTACGATAAAGTCTACGAATATAGATAGATCAACTATTACAACTACAACTACAACTTAAGATTACAGCTTGATTCCACAACACAAATACAACTAAACGACTAACAACTTATACTTCTTTCTATACAGCTCCGTTCTAAAGACTCCTCAAAAACTCTACACAAGAACTGCCCGCTGATCATTTTTGCCTTCTTTATATATTCCCCAAAAGCCTCCCTCAACATGAGCAAATATGGTCATGCTAAGGGCCTGACGCCAGAGTTTTTCCGACCGACCTGGCCCTCGAACCCTCGACGAGCTTCTGTTGGATATTTTAGTGAAAACTGGATGGGGTATTAAGACGAATAATGTAGTAATGAGATAGTACGTAATGTATTCTGAACCCTGCACGTTTACAGACTGAAGACTTCGATCGT
The DNA here is from genome assembly GCF_001483705.2 of Eufriesea mexicana. Classification (NCBI taxonomy): domain Eukaryota; kingdom Metazoa; phylum Arthropoda; class Insecta; order Hymenoptera; family Apidae; genus Eufriesea; species Eufriesea mexicana. The sequence continues at coordinate 1,791,608 of NW_016909472.1, read as the reverse complement.
CCAAACAACAAATGATCAACGTCTCCCGCTTGCCCCACCATAGTCATTCTTGCTGTATTAAATAGAGATAGATAGCGACGTTGCCATGAATCGCTGGATTCTTAACAGCTTCCAAACTAAAGTTACCTACACACGAGGTGTAAATTCTGCGATACTACAATATATTTTAGAATAAAATATCTCTTACTCTTTATATTTGCTAATCAAAAAGTACCCTTACATATATTTAAAAACACAATCCGCGGAGTTTATCCTTCTTAACTCTTTCTCCACTTCACCATCTATCTTCCCCGAATCCCCAACAGCGTACAAACCTACGCAACCCCATTCTTCCTCAGACCCAAACACGGCTGGGTCAATCCAACCCAGTCAACCCAAGGGTAGGTTTCCCGGGTCACCGTGGGCTTTCCCATGGGCCTAGTTTCTCTTCCCTGTCGACTAGACCGTCTTTCACGGCACAACCCTTATCTGCTCCCGAGCTCACCCCAAAATTTTCATACACAGACGCGTTAATGCCCCCTCGCTGTTCGCGCGGGCACCCCATCCGACCGAAAATGGACGTCTTCGTGGCCACTGCGAGACATACGATCGGCTGTCATGCCTCGTCCGTAAATCCTCGTCTGCACCGTCGGAAAGCTTCGTAAAACACGCGAAGCGTGTTACAGACTTCGGTGGAAAAGTGTAACACGCGTCTGCCTAGCGAAATAATGGCGCTTTAAGCCGCGGATTTGCTGCCTCGACTGCTCCGTTATTTAAATACTCAAACCCCCTCCTCCGCAGTAAGCCCATAAAATCGAGTGTTTTATATCGTATCGTTAAATCCGGCTCCGACGTAGTCCGATTATTTATCCCGAATTAAATGAACGATCGCAGAGCGGACTCGCGACGGAACAACTGGCGGAACGTGTCCAGGCGACAGACTGCTCCGGGCTGATTGAAAGCTCGGAAATACTTGGACAGAGCGCGCCGTCTCGTGATAATTCTATCCAACGTGTTGCTATCGAGCGTGTTTCGTTATTTACGTCTGTTTGTATTTACGATTACGGCGACGGCCGACGATCGCGAAAGGTGACGTATCGACTTCGCGTTTTAGAACAGGAAAACGAAGATTTAAATATTCCGTAAATAATTTTACAAACACTGCATCGGTTGAAAAGACTGAGTACCGTGGAGACGAATTTGTTTAATTATTTTTAACTTCTCAATGACTTCTCAATGACTTCTCGACGACTTCTTGTATCCGACGTTAGTTAAAATTTCGTCGTCTAGGAAGAAAAGGTTTGAGCAATTTTTCTCATACTTTTTTCATTGGAATACGATTTGTCGATGACCAAAAGGCTGATAACAGAGGAAGGAAATTGCGGGAGTAAGAAGCGGCATCGGACTACCGGTTTGCCGTGTAGAAAGCATCCAGTCTAATTACCGAAGTTAAGCTACCTTGGACACGGTTAGCGTTTAGGATGCCTGAGCACCTAGCAACTTCGTCGGCGTTGATGCTTCCAGAGTTTAACTGAAACCACTCTAGATAATGACCACGCCACTCGATTTAGGTTAATTTAGAAGAAAATTGAATTAAATTCAAATATTTCATGGCTGGGTCTTGTATCGAGTACCGGGTACTTTAAATATTTGGAAATTTGTCGAGGCGTTTCCGAAGTGTACATGACGGAATCTCCTGATTACTACACCCCTGCACCTTGTCTCGCAGCATTAATTTTCTATCTAACAGAGCATCGTCGCTCCTCAATTATAGCCTGATATGCAATCAAATACAATTCAAGAAGGATCCTAATTAAGTTCAATCGTTAAACGAGGTAAATTAATAATTCTATTCGATATTTATCTAATTTTCTAATCCGCTAATTAACATCCCCGTTGCTGATACGAAACTCATATAATCGAATAATAATCGTGTCTTCGATTATACATTTAATCAGAAGCGAATTCAATTTGATCGACAAATATTAGAGATTCGAAAGATTAATATTTCCGAAATGGAATAATTAAATTTTAAATTATACCGACCCTGCTACAGGTATCCAGCCCGACTAGCCCAAAGTTTCTAACCATTTCCATTTTCGTTCACCACCGCTACCCTTTCCCTCTTCCACTTTTCTAGAAGGTTAGCTCAAGATTAAACCGACCAATCATTCCACCCTTCTTCCTCAAAACTCGCCAGAACCAATCCTTTCCGCGCTTTGACTTTCCAAAGGGTAAACTTTCCGACCCAGAATTCGAAATTGCTAATTGCCAATCTAATTGCTCGTCGCTGTGAAATTATTCAGAACCACCGTCGCAGCCCCGGCACAGCCGATACGACATTGCTCCCATCTACATACAGATACCTAAACTCCGACATAACAACCAACCGACACCGAACTCGTGATTATCACGAAATCCGATCAATTTGCGACGATCTTCTCTCTTCGAGTGCTACTCCATGCTCGAGAGAATTCGATATCTCGTATTTATCGAGCTCGTAAATTTTTACGCGCTGGGCTCGATGGCTCGACGCAGTCGGGGCTGTATTGTTCCGCGCTACTTTGAGAATGTCAGGTCGAGAGCACAACGTGGGAATTGTTCGCAGAGTCGATGCGACGTCAATCGATGTCATATTTTACCCGAAAAGCATGGACAACGGGAAAAGAAGGCGGGAAAAAAAGAAACTAGAGGAAAAAGAAGGAAGGTGGTGCCACCAGGGCTTTTCTACACTCGTACCACGCTCAAAGGATTAATTCTTTCGACGGCACTGACGTTGATCAATGGCGCGACGTTCTTTATAAGTCGAGCCCCATAAGATTCGTCACCAGAGGGACCTATTCACCGAATCGTCTATTTTCAAAGCTTTCCTCGCGCGATAAATAGACTCGTAAGAACCGGGTACATTGCGATATTCAATCCAGACGTTTACGATCTACTCGATGATAAATAATCGAATAATACAAATATTTAATTATTTCAAACTGTAACTGTAACTGTAGAATCTCTCCTATCGTATGGCAATGTTTTGCCATATTTATTAGCACGTTAGGGGTATAATTATTTTAAATTTATTATCGTTGCGATGGTATATGTAGCGGAAGTTGCAAAAGGAAAGAGACGGTAGATTTTGTTTTTCTTCGTTATACCGTTGCATCGCAAAAGAAGGAAAAAGGAGGACCATCATCGGCGTATCGACAGGGTAAAAATATTCCTGGATGAACGCGGAAAATTGGAGATATTTTCTCCCATGAACGCTATAATTAGCAGTCTGGTACTGAACTTTCGAGTAAAGGGGAAGATGCATAAAGGTCGGTGGTGACGCAAAGATCAGAGGGAAAACGTTTGCTGAATCGTTCCGGGGAACAGTCACCGTGAGAATTAGCGCGAGACCTGTTCACCTCCTATTGTCTCCCATGTGTCATGGTACACGTGTCCGCGAGTCATGGGGGGCTGGTCCTAAAGACGTAAACCAGGCCCCCATTGACTCGGGACCCTCGATGTCGCTAAGAGTGGAGAAATATCCCTCGTAAATTAGTTAAAGAAATTGCAAGTTGATCGAAATTATTCGATCATACGCGAGAGGAAAAGGATTATACGAGACAACAGGGAGACAGGATATCGGTAACCCCCGAGGAACTCTGGGGTTTCGAGTGGCAGACGGAAGTTGAGCGCGTGGAAGCGCATTTCCGCTTAAACAAGCATCGGAAACCGATGCCTTCTCTTATCGCGCTCGTCGCGGGGGCGGATGTATCATTTCTCATGCGACCGCTATTATTGCGAGTGAATAAAGGCCGTTAGCAACTCGGGGGCCACGTGTCGACCATTAATAACTTTGCAGGACGAATAACCGGACGTTGAAAGTGGTCGCGCCCCGGAAGTGGTACTCGCGTCCGCCCCGTTCGCTGGTCGTGTCGCGAGGAAAAAAGCCTCGCATTGTCGCGTGGTTTAATTAATCGTCCTCGATTATCAAACCGACGTTCTAACGTTTCCGCTGCTCTATAAATGCCACTTTTCGACGCTCCCTTTAACGGCTTTGTCGTCGATGATTTTTATCGTTTCCGGGAGACCGGGGTACGGTTAAAATTATGCCAGCTGGGGGTTAGGTCGTGTCAGCGCCTTCGGAAATGAAGAAGAGCGCGTGATGATAATATCGGAGTACATTAAGGAGATTAGGTCGATAATAGAACCGCCACCTTTGCGCGAATTTGTTCTAAAGGAAAATTATAACGAATTTGTTAAGATTGCATAGATACGCGAAATTTAATTTATAAAATATAGCATTATATTTATAGCAAATCGGATATAAGTGAAGATTGAACTCCGATAATGTATAGTCAAGCTATGGAGTATATATATGTAGGATGCTGGGGTTTAAGAGCGAGTGCAAGGGAACACTTGGACCTACCTGGCTGATGATGGATAATAAATAAGGGTGCAAGGTGTAAGGACGTCTTGAGACAATCCTTTACGGAGTTTTTGGCGAGAGTGTATGTCATTTGCGTAATCATATTTATACTTTGCTCCTAATCTCATTTAGCTCGTAAAAAATATATATTGTAAAGATTATAGTAGTGGTGAATAATAGTACTCTATTTATTAATTAATAACAATGGATTGACAATCTGTGGTTACGATAAAGTCTACGAATATAGATAGATCAACTATTACAACTACAACTACAACTTAAGATTACAGCTTGATTCCACAACACAAATACAACTAAACGACTAACAACTTATACTTCTTTCTATACAGCTCCGTTCTAAAGACTCCTCAAAAACTCTACACAAGAACTGCCCGCTGATCATTTTTGCCTTCTTTATATATTCCCCAAAAGCCTCCCTCAACATGAGCAAATATGGTCATGCTAAGGGCCTGACGCCAGAGTTTTTCCGACCGACCTGGCCCTCGAACCCTCGACGAGCTTCTGTTGGATATTTTAGTGAAAACTGGATGGGGTATTAAGACGAATAATGTAGTAATGAGATAGTACGTAATGTATTCTGAACCCTGCACGTTTACAGACTGAAGACTTCGATCGTCCAAACAACAAATGATCAACGTCTCCCGCTTGCCCCACCATAGTCATTCTTGCTGTATTAAATAGAGATAGATAGCGACGTTGCCATGAATCGCTGGATTCTTAACAGCTTCCAAACTAAAGTTACCTACACACGAGGTGTAAATTCTGCGATACTACAATATATTTTAGAATAAAATATCTCTTACTCTTTATATTTGCTAATCAAAAAGTACCCTTACATATATTTAAAAACACAATCCGCGGAGTTTATCCTTCTTAACTCTTTCTCCACTTCACCATCTATCTTCCCCGAATCCCCAACAGCGTACAAACCTACGCAACCCCATTCTTCCTCAGACCCAAACACGGCTGGGTCAATCCAACCCAGTCAACCCAAGGGTAGGTTTCCCGGGTCACCGTGGGCTTTCCCATGGGCCTAGTTTCTCTTCCCTGTCGACTAGACCGTCTTTCACGGCACAACCCTTATCTGCTCCCGAGCTCACCCCAAAATTTTCATACACAGACGCGTTAATGCCCCCTCGCTGTTCGCGCGGGCACCCCATCCGACCGAAAATGGACGTCTTCGTGGCCACTGCGAGACATACGATCGGCTGTCATGCCTCGTCCGTAAATCCTCGTCTGCACCGTCGGAAAGCTTCGTAAAACACGCGAAGCGTGTTACAGACTTCGGTGGAAAAGTGTAACACGCGTCTGCCTAGCGAAATAATGGCGCTTTAAGCCGCGGATTTGCTGCCTCGACTGCTCCGTTATTTAAATACTCAAACCCCCTCCTCCGCAGTAAGCCCATAAAATCGAGTGTTTTATATCGTATCGTTAAATCCGGCTCCGACGTAGTCCGATTATTTATCCCGAATTAAATGAACGATCGCAGAGCGGACTCGCGACGGAACAACTGGCGGAACGTGTCCAGGCGACAGACTGCTCCGGGCTGATTGAAAGCTCGGAAATACTTGGACAGAGCGCGCCGTCTCGTGATAATTCTATCCAACGTGTTGCTATCGAGCGTGTTTCGTTATTTACGTCTGTTTGTATTTACGATTACGGCGACGGCCGACGATCGCGAAAGGTGACGTATCGACTTCGCGTTTTAGAACAGGAAAACGAAGATTTAAATATTCCGTAAATAATTTTACAAACACTGCATCGGTTGAAAAGACTGAGTACCGTGGAGACGAATTTGTTTAATTATTTTTAACTTCTCAATGACTTCTCAATGACTTCTCGACGACTTCTTGTATCCGACGTTAGTTAAAATTTCGTCGTCTAGGAAGAAAAGGTTTGAGCAATTTTTCTCATACTTTTTTCATTGGAATACGATTTGTCGATGACCAAAAGGCTGATAACAGAGGAAGGAAATTGCGGGAGTAAGAAGCGGCATCGGACTACCGGTTTGCCGTGTAGAAAGCATCCAGTCTAATTACCGAAGTTAAGCTACCTTGGACACGGTTAGCGTTTAGGATGCCTGAGCACCTAGCAACTTCGTCGGCGTTGATGCTTCCAGAGTTTAACTGAAACCACTCTAGATAATGACCACGCCACTCGATTTAGGTTAATTTAGAAGAAAATTGAATTAAATTCAAATATTTCATGGCTGGGTCTTGTATCGAGTACCGGGTACTTTAAATATTTGGAAATTTGTCGAGGCGTTTCCGAAGTGTACATGACGGAATCTCCTGATTACTACACCCCTGCACCTTGTCTCGCAGCATTAATTTTCTATCTAACAGAGCATCGTCGCTCCTCAATTATAGCCTGATATGCAATCAAATACAATTCAAGAAGGATCCTAATTAAGTTCAATCGTTAAACGAGGTAAATTAATAATTCTATTCGATATTTATCTAATTTTCTAATCCGCTAATTAACATCCCCGTTGCTGATACGAAACTCATATAATCGAATAATAATCGTGTCTTCGATTATACATTTAATCAGAAGCGAATTCAATTTGATCGACAAATATTAGAGATTCGAAAGATTAATATTTCCGAAATGGAATAATTAAATTTTAAATTATACCGACCCTGCTACAGGTATCCAGCCCGACTAGCCCAAAGTTTCTAACCATTTCCATTTTCGTTCACCACCGCTACCCTTTCCCTCTTCCACTTTTCTAGAAGGTTAGCTCAAGATTAAACCGACCAATCATTCCACCCTTCTTCCTCAAAACTCGCCAGAACCAATCCTTTCCGCGCTTTGACTTTCCAAAGGGTAAACTTTCCGACCCAGAATTCGAAATTGCTAATTGCCAATCTAATTGCTCGTCGCTGTGAAATTATTCAGAACCACCGTCGCAGCCCCGGCACAGCCGATACGACATTGCTCCCATCTACATACAGATACCTAAACTCCGACATAACAACCAACCGACACCGAACTCGTGATTATCACGAAATCCGATCAATTTGCGACGATCTTCTCTCTTCGAGTGCTACTCCATGCTCGAGAGAATTCGATATCTCGTATTTATCGAGCTCGTAAATTTTTACGCGCTGGGCTCGATGGCTCGACGCAGTCGGGGCTGTATTGTTCCGCGCTACTTTGAGAATGTCAGGTCGAGAGCACAACGTGGGAATTGTTCGCAGAGTCGATGCGACGTCAATCGATGTCATATTTTACCCGAAAAGCATGGACAACGGGAAAAGAAGGCGGGAAAAAAAGAAACTAGAGGAAAAAGAAGGAAGGTGGTGCCACCAGGGCTTTTCTACACTCGTACCACGCTCAAAGGATTAATTCTTTCGACGGCACTGACGTTGATCAATGGCGCGACGTTCTTTATAAGTCGAGCCCCATAAGATTCGTCACCAGAGGGACCTATTCACCGAATCGTCTATTTTCAAAGCTTTCCTCGCGCGATAAATAGACTCGTAAGAACCGGGTACATTGCGATATTCAATCCAGACGTTTACGATCTACTCGATGATAAATAATCGAATAATACAAATATTTAATTATTTCAAACTGTAACTGTAACTGTAGAATCTCTCCTATCGTATGGCAATGCTTTGCCATATTTATTAGCACGTTAGGGGTATAATTATTTTAAATTTATTATCGTTGCGATGGTATATGTAGCGGAAGTTGCAAAAGGAAAGAGACGGTAGATTTTGTTTTTCTTCGTTATACCGTTGCATCGCAAAAGAAGGAAAAAGGAGGACCATCATCGGCGTATCGACAGGGTAAAAATATTCCTGGATGAACGCGGAAAATTGGAGATATTTTCTCCCATGAACGCTATAATTAGCAGTCTGGTACTGAACTTTCGAGTAAAGGGGAAGATGCATAAAGGTCGGTGGTGACGCAAAGATCAGAGGGAAAACGTTTGCTGAATCATTCCGGGGAACAGTCACCGTGAGAATTAGCGCGAGACCTGTTCACCTCCTATTGTGACTGATTTTCTATGGAAAAACGACGGCGAAAATGCCGGAAAGATATCTCCCTCGCTTGGTCGCCATTGTGCTGTCGTTGAACGGGACCTTCCCGATTAGTTCGACCCAAATACTTGATCTGTCGAATAAATAGCGCGTGATTCGAAAGGGAAGGAACGGGGTACCTCCGTCAGCAGTTGCCGAAACGGGCACTGTTAATATTGCGACGAAATTCGAGTCGGTATTTGCGAAAGAGCCGAGTGTATGGGAAAGGTATACTCTGGAAAAAATTGGCCGCTAGCGAGACGCGATAGAGCGCGGAAGATCGTATCGAAATCGATTTTATGTTCCATTTCCGACGTACCACAGGTGCCGTTCGACTATTTCTGATACCGGCGATTCTATTCCGTTCGAGAGGCAAGCACACGGGTTATCTAGTTTCACACGGTAGAGAAAAGAAACGCGAAAGTGCGACGAGATACGCGAGAATTTTCGGAAAAATCGTGATGGACGCAAGTCCAGTGCTTCGCACATACATACTTTCTCGAAGAATAATTTTTCAAATATTTTGTTCAACGAAGAAATAAAATTTTTAAGAAATAATGTCTTCGCTCAGCGTTGTAGGGAAGCCGTCGAATTTTTACATCTCAGGCGCACTTATGGTATGGTAGACTACTGTAACTCACCTTCTAGGGTCCAATATCGTGGTAGCTATGCCTCGACGTTCCCCAAGGTACTTTCGAGCCTTTTATCGACCGTTTCATTCGGTTATTAAATTTAAGCAGTAGGGTTACTTCTTTCTGCATTCCGAAGTTATACATAGTATCGTAAAATCGAAGTATAAAACGACGAGGGGAAAGTTTCGGTAGTTTCGAACTTTCAACCGTGTAAACAGCAAGCTGTTCAACGTTACGTAACTTCAAGTATGATTCATCGAAGTGTGTACTCGCATTTATCTTTCCTAGAGCCTATATCTTCAAAAGTCGATGACGCTGATTATCTTTAAATAATTTTATAATTAAACACGTGTTCGTTCCCTACGCTCATTCCCAATTCACTGACCGTTACGATCCGCCATAAAGACGAGAATCCTTCAATTAGACATTTTTACTAACATCCTTCGAACCTCTACCTCCATCAGGAAAAACCCAGACCTCTACCTTATCCCTATTTTCATGCATACCCTCAAGAACAAGGGACCCGAATCGAAGGGACGATGGTTTACTCGTTTATAACCAGCGTCCCACGATTCGCGGACACCTCGACCTCCGAAACTAACCCCCCGAGTCAACCCCCATAAAAGAATTAGAATTTCCCAAACCTGAACAAATTAACAATTTGTTTAAACTTCCACTTCCACCTACCAGTTCCGAACCTCATGCACATCCCTTCAACGAACACGCCGCCAATAGGAGAGAAAACACACCCACCACTTAGACATCTCGACAGCCAATGACAGCAACGGACGAACATATAAAAACACACGACACCAAGACGACAGACAGTACAAACATCAAAACGACACAAACGACACCACGGTAGAACGCATATCGCTAATACATATTGTAAATTGCTGTAAATATCTTGTAATTAAATTATATTTAAACCTTCAAAAATAGTTTACGTTCTTAGAACGACGTAAACCTTCGCCTGAATTCTTCATACAGTCGACAAGAAGATTCGGACGAAATAACACGCGATTCGTTTGATCGAAAGTTACATAGGGAACTCCTCGTCGAAACCTTTCGTGGACGTGTCAGTATCGCGAAGATCTTTCATCCATACGTCGAATAAAATTTCCTCATCCTTCCGATATAAACTGTCAGTAACGCGGAGGGAATTGACAGTTGACCGATGACCAATAACACGCGACGTCATCAATTAGTGGTGCATATATTCGGCACATTACTCGAAATTCGCCATACCTGTAGGATCGAATTGGGTGGATTGGATAAAATAGCGTTGTTTACTTCTTAATGGAATAAAATAAGCTCGTACGTAGATTGACGGTTGTGAAACAAGAGGGATTCGCTATGGGCACGTTCGACTTTGACTTCTTACTCGCATACTGACACACTATTAGCATCTTCCTAAAGACTCTTGAAGACTATAAAGGACTGGAGCTGACCGCGCCCTTGCATCCTTATTTAAAGCATTCATTCTGTCCTTTTCCATACCCAGGCTTACCTTTCCAATCATGCCCCTTTGCCACGCAACCTCGGTGGGCCAGGTACTTCAACCACTCTGGACCATGCCTAAACTTTCACTCGACACTACCATAAACATTCTTTGTAGTCAATCCTCTTGCACACGGTCACTTTTATTCTAAGCCCAAACACACTTGACATTCTTTCAATGCCGTACTATATTCCAATCCCATGTACCTTCAAACGCGAATAGACTACAATCCGTATAATCAGTTATGGAATTTAAAAGGATGAAATTTAAAGTATAAAATATACGCGTGAACTTATTCAAATTGCCCTATAGATATATATATCTGTGAGACTAAAGTCTTTAGCGCGGGTAGCATGTGGATTGAACGATTGTTTATGGTGAGAGTGTCTATAGCGAAAGGGGAGTGATGATCCTAAGGATATACTCGAAGATTTGGGATACATGGTGCCATGGGGCAAGATTGTGCGTTGCGCGTGTGAAGGATCCGATCGAGGAGGATTGCGAAAATGCGAGGAAGGGTAGAATGATCCAACGAGTGTTATCGAACGATATAGTCTTCTTATTTACCGATCATCTTCCTAGCCTCCACCCACGAACACGTGGGATTTAAACGAAGACAATCCCTACACGCCTTATCCCAACCCCTCGCAAACACTCCAAGCGAACCATCAAGCGTCTCAGCAATCTGTAACCCATCGAACTCGATCTGTTCCAGAGAATCACCAATCAACGAAACACTGTCACGTCGTCCAATTCCAACTTGCAGTTAACGAATCGAAGTGGCGAAGAACTGAAACTCGGGCGCGAATGTAGCCCCGAGAGCGATTGCTAGTCGCGTGCTGCTATCTACCAGCCAGCCGAATTTATCGACCGATATCGGAGGATCACCGCCATTTCGGCCAAGGGTTTATGGCACTTTCGACACCTGCTACCCTCTGCCATCGCGGCCGACGACAGACGCCATCGGAGGAACCACGAAGGTGAGATAGAGACAGACGTAAAGAGCCGTGGTTGCCGGACTGAAACTTGGATCGTTAAACTTTATGGCATATCTTGCGTATTTACGAGCCGAAGGTTTCTTCATCGTCGTCGCCGTCGTGGCAATCTTCCACCAGCAACCCGTCGGGACCACGTAAAATTCCGTCTGCGCCAATGCAGGTGACGCACCACGACTGCGGAAACACGACCAGATAGATGGATAGGGGGAAAGAAGACACTGGATCTCGCAACGTGGCCAGGACCAACAGGAGACACTGCTATTCTAAATTCCGAGAGAATTATTTTTTTAATGGTACTTAGATTCCGTGCAATTCCGATGGAATTGGCTATGACAAGCTGGCAAACTTGCACAATGTGGAGAGGCTCGTGGTCGCTACGCGAATGCTTATTCTAGGACATGTCTTATGGATCGTTCGTTTGGTTGGATAAGCGAGAACGAGGCTGCTAGGTCAGTTTCATGGGGACTTTCAGGATATCGGTGAAGGAATTTTATTTTTCCCTTGTCCTCTTAGCTTCTACACTGTGGGACGAAACGATGGCGCACCCTGTAATCTTCAGGGTTTATCGAGAACCTTCTAAAAGATATCTTGATAAGAAAAAGAAAAAAGAAATCACAGAAATACAAATCCAACTTGATCTTACAGAAATTACTATCCTCGGAATATTTTCCTAAATATATCTAAAATTAATATTTTCTGTATACAACGTGGAAGGTAATTTTTAAAATCTCGTTCATCCGATTTATTCGTACCTTCACTGAACATCTGTCCCCGGTAATATGGTACAGTTGAAACGTAAATTTTTAATGTCAGTTACTTAACATCGCGAATAGTAATTTGGAATTTTTCTTTTTCCTGTAACGTGGATCGATGTACCGGAAGAATATGGAAATTTTGTTGGAGATAAAATCGAGTTAAGCATATATTATATCGTCAATTAAGACGCTAATACCAGGTCTCGATAGCTTGATACGTTAATACCACTGGAAGCAAATTTTCAAGGCTTTATACGAAGAATTTCAAGTCGGAGTCTGTAATTCATTTGCTACGTGATCGTAGGAAAAAATCGATGCCGGTATCGAAGGTGAAAGATTTATGCGAGCATGCCGTGATCCATCGAAGGCCGGGATCCTGCGGAATAATTATTTCGTTACTGTCGTGGCAACGACTAATGCGATCGAGTGATTCATTAGGATCCGAACGCGGCTAAGGAGATTTATTACCATTATACCATCGGTAATTACGTCAGACGATCTTTCTCAATCCCATTATGCACGCCCTTCCGGACACGAGCTTTTCGAATCGATATTAAATTTTATTAACGCGCATCTTTCGCGAATCCGATCGTTCACGCGGCTCAGGAGTCTGGAAATATTTTATTTAAAAACTTGCCGAGGCGAGAAAAATTTATCACCGGTTGTTGAACGAAAAATTTCAAACATCCCCCGTTCAAATTTACCGTCGACGATGTTTGCTTAATCCTGTATGAAAGAAGCCGCTGTTTACAAATTTCCGCCGAAAATTCCCGAACGTAAAAGATTCACGAGCATTATGAAAGAGCGAGTGAAATTTCAGAAGCTTGACAGTGCTAGATTGCGGTCTTTCGCCTCGAAACGAGGAAGAATCGGTCCTCCTGTCCGATTACTCTTGCATGCGGACACTGGAGATTGAAATGAAAAATGCCAACGATAAATCGTTGCATCGTGTCGAGCCGTGATCGATTATCGTAACGGAAGACGATTAATTGTCTCGGAAATTGATGATATCCTAGCGCCGTGTTCCAGTAATATCCCTACCTGCGTTCTTCCTTATCAAAATTTACGTATAATTAAAACACTCGGTTGCATCGTCTTTAATTCCAAAATCCCGAAATAATTTTTAAAATATTTAATTATTTTGATACTATTATATTCAAACAATGACGACGAATCTCGTATTTCGTCGAATTACGCGCGTACTACCGCGTATTTTTCCTAAAAAATAAACACAGACACCATGATCCATGCACCCGCTCGGCTGCAGCAAAATTATCGGGACGAAAATTAAATTATTCCGGCGTAATACGAAATGCAAATGGCGGAGAAAAATTCGCGAAATTATTCCAAATTACGCTTTTAATTATTCCAAACTCCATTGTCGATTGGGTAAAATTATTTTAAAGTAACAAGAGGTACGGAAGGTAGCCCTTCGTCTTTCGCTGCTGGGGTCAAGGATCTCTCGCGAAAGCGCGCAATCACAAGGCGAACCTCTCGAAACTGTTGCCTCGCGTTTATGCGATTAACGTACGCAACGTTTGCACGGTTAGGGCAAATTTGCACAGAGCGGTTGCACGGTTGCTCTGCCACCCGGAGGATTAATAGTATTTGCATGTAATAATCTCCGAAAATGCGCTCGCCGTAGTTAAAATATTTACTTCCGGTCGGCAGACTCGTCGCGTTCGTTTGCGGCAACAGACAGCATCGGTTGTGGCGCGAATTTTTTGTTATTCCTCCCGGCGGGAAAAATGAAAAATAGAGAAGCGCGGGAAAAAGAGAGAAGCACGGGAAAAAATAGAGGAATGGGAAGAGACGGAAGAAAAATGCACGCACGTCGAATATTAGGGATTTCCATGTGCAATGGTCCCGGTGTACGTATAGTTGGCGATCCGACGAGGAATTCCCGGAACGTCGGTTAATCGGAAGTTCGCACAGCCGAGAATTCATTTTACAATTTCAACCGGCACGTAAGCCGGATATGCAACGATGCTTATCGCGCCGTGAATTTCGCGCGGACGCTTTTTAGCCGCGACCGGCGCGATACTACTCCCTTGGCGATCTTCCGGTTCGCGAATGCTTATCCGAACCGCCACCGAGCTCGTTGTTCTCGCCCTCTGACACCGGATCGTATCTCGAGCCTGCCTCGACGAAAGCTATTCTTCCGCCGACTGTTATCCGCCACCCGAGGAAGGTTAGAAGGATGTCTAGGAAGGATTTTTGCACGTACTTGCTTCCTCCTTTGGTCCTGCCATTCGTTACACCGATCAGTCGGTAATCGATACACCTACGATTCTTTGGGGAAAAATTACGCCATCTAATGGAATTCTAAATAACAGTATATCGAAGAAACGTAGGTACATTTGGAATTTGAAATCGTTATGTTAACATAATTTTGTTAAGAAATGTATGAACTAAATTTATATTGCAAAATATGCGTGTAATATTCGCAATGTTATTTACTAGGTATATGATTCAATTTTTCTTTGCAAGTGTCGATTGGTGGGAGACTTATGAACGGGATCTTGCAGGTTTAAGTAGATAAGACAACGATTAGTCAGACGCGAGGCTTCGACAGCCGCGCATACTTTGATCTCTCTACACCAGCTTATAATCTAACAAAATCATGCTCCAGCGTGCATGATAAATCTCCCTAGATGTATTTAATCAAAAAATAGTCTAACTAAAACGGAAAGGAACGAAAGGAACTAAATATAAGCAGGGAAAGGAAAACAGTAAAATAATTCGAATGCTACCTAACTTAACCTGGATTTAAAATTCGAAATCCGATGAAACAGAATTTCGAGCATAAAGCACGATCTACAAACGTCAATGATTCTTTTCACAAAAACGATATCCCGAGGAACAACACCTCCGCTTGGACCGTTAAAGTGCTTCAACCAACAAGATGTGCCGTATCGAGGAACAAAACGATCCGAGCGATATGAAAAATAAAACGATACCTTTATCCCATCGATTTCCGATAAAGCTACAGCATCGTCGTCGCGAGAGAGCGAGAGAGAGAAAGAGAGGAGGAGAGAGGCGCGAGTAAAATAATAACGAGAGAGAAACGAACGGTCTCGTTCGTGGAAGGATCGCAACGAGACGAAATAAAGTAAGACGCGTTTGCGGCAGTGTACGGGATAATTGTTATCTCGATGGGAATTGCTCGCGTGTACGTACGTTTTTAGTAGCGTAATTTCGCCGGTCATATTCCCTCGATGACCTTTACTTTTACAAATGTCTGCCTGAATTACGTCCACAGTGGTAGCGGTCGGCCATTCGTTTCTTTTCCTAAACAGTAAGTTAATACTTCGCGCGAAATGCACGCTCGGTATTCGCCATGGTGCAATTACAATCCTCTCCTTCGTTATGGCCCTCGCAGTTTATGGTGTTCGAGCGTGAAGTACGGTGGGCTTGCGGCAAGTACATAAACTCTTCGAAATATGGCGGGAAATTATAACATCCGAAATTTGGGTGACGGAGAAATAATATTTTCACGTGTTTTCTCTTATGCACTCTTTTTATATGCACTCTTATGTATTTACCCGCTTAGATCTCGTTTTATGTATTTTGCCTGTTCTCTTATGGAGGAAGCAGCTCTTCCCGGGTATCTTTATGGGATTTTCTTGTTTTTAAATTCGCGTTATGTACGATCTCGGTTATCGCTGTTATTACGGCTGATTTTTAAATATTTTGGGGTAATTTTTCGCGTTATTCGATTTCATTTGTATATCGAGTAATTCTCGATGAGATACGAATCTTCGTGAAAAATAATTGAACATTCCAAAGAAAGAAGTTGCACTCGAATGGTCTCGAATAAGCCTATGAGAATGTAGCTACCTGTATTTCTACCATTATCGCGTACAAGTTGCTCCTCCAAAGTGTATTTACATATTTCCCAAGTATACTTAACCCCTCGGCAACGAGCGACGTAAGTACTTACACGGTACGCGGCTTTCCCCGTGTATCGTCCAATCTGCTATATACGTACTCGTATCTCGTTCCGCCCTTCGATCGCATTTACAAATATTTTTGAAAATTATTTCTCATCAGTCGCGCAACGTTTCGCAAATTTAATAACGAATTTAATTCCAGTACAATCGACCCGCAATTAATAGCTGAATATATTCTATGGATGCAATAATAATTACCGCGGTACATGGCGAAGATAAACAATTACGCGTGATCACGTTTCGATTCGAATACAAGTAATTAATAATTTGGACAAACTTGAAAAAGCAAAATATCTGGAAGTTGATCATCTCGACGTTGAAGCGCAGGATTAAATACACGGTTTTCTGTATTTACTCGATATTCATTTCGGTAGAATGCGCCTGCCGCTGAAATTGCTCCGTCGTTGAAGGTTGCAGCACGCGTAATTTACTTAATTTTAAACTATCGCGCACGCGATTCGCCGCAACCGATATCCTCCCCGGTTATAAATTGCGCGGTTCTTCGTTACTCGTTAACAAACAATTTACACGTCGTAGCCGAGCGGCGATTTGTTTCGAAGCGACTCGTTAAATAGATACATATACGCGCATATTCGGCTGATTAATTCTCCCGCGGTCGAGTGCAGTGTGTTCAATGTTAATTGAGATTGATGCAATCGTTGGCTGGTACAGCGTCGATCTTAGTCGGACGCGGCTTATCCACGGATCATTTGACGGGCTTTAAATCCCGATCGCGTTTAGGATGATAAAGCTCGCGGCATGTTTCAAAATTAAAAGCCGTCCCGCGCGGATTAATCGACCGCTTTACGGACCACGTCGCAATTTTTCTTCCATCCGATGGATTAATTATAGGATACATTAAAACGTCGAATTCGAAGCGCCGAAGTAAATAAATTTCATGCCGTGAAAAATACCCTGCGAATTGTTAAATAAAAGACTCGATTACTTTGGCATTAATAGATACGGATTTTCAACGATGAAAAATATAAATAAAAAGAAAGAAAAGAAAAATAAGCTTTCGGGAATTCCACTATGATCTCTAAAATTCCGAATACTACGACTACGAACGATATTCTATTATAGATTGTAAAAAATTAGCATAGATTAATGGGTATTCTCATAAGAATGATTCACGAGAAATTCTCATGTACCATCTAATTAATATACAGTCAAATCACGTGTACAATTTTCAAATTCGATGCACTACCTGTATTACGTACCTTAAAAACCTAAATCTCCCCTAGACCCTTGTTAGTAGTGGATGAAATTTAATAACAATGAGAACAATTATTTATTTAATTACAAAGATTGTCAAACACCAATATTGAGTTCAAATATAATTACTTTTATCACTATTAATACTCAATTGCAACTGACGTATGACAAATCACTCTCAATAAAAAGGGAGAAAAGGAAAATAAGCTTTCGGGAATTCCACTGTGATCTCTAAAATTCCGAATACTACGACTACGAACGATATTCTATTATAGATTGTAAAAAATTAGCATAGATTAATGGGTATTCTCATAAGAATGGTTCACGAGAAATTCTCATGTACCATCTAATTAATATACAGTCAAATCACGTGTACAATTTTCAAATTCGATGCACTACCTGTATTACGTACCTTAAAAACCTAAATCTACCCTAGATCCTTGTTAGTGGTGGATGAAATTTAATAACAATGAGAACAATTATTTATTTAATTACAAAGATTGTCAAACACCAATATTGAGTTCAAATATAATTACTTTTATCAGTATTAATACTCAATTGCAACTGACGTATGCCAAATCACTCTCTCTTTTTCTTTCTTCTTTCATAGATTAAATTAATATACACAATTCACACAACACCTCAATCATTACACGCATACTCATTTATCATAATAACCTGAATTCTTTAGATATTTCCATCCCATGCATACTTGTTCCACTCATTGCAATATTTAAAAATCTATGTAATCATTACCACAACCCTAAGTACCTTAAACACCTAAACACCAGTAAATACTTTCAAAAGTCTACTTTTACCTCGTAATTTTAATTTTTACTTTGCAATTCGATTTTATGAGTTTTGAAAAGTCGTTTCAGTTTTAAACACGGCGAAAAATCTGGGAAAAGCAAAGGTTTCGTTTGAACGAAGGAATTTATAGTCGCTCGCGTTTAGTCTTCTCTGAACTTTGTACGTAGCCATATCTCCTATCAGGAGTATCTAATTCGAGAATTACCTGGCCATCGCGAGTCCATAGATACGGGTGCACAAGCAGCCAGGTATGACGCGTAAACGGAGTAAAGGTTACAACTATTTATGTTTACGAAACGTATCCGCGAGGGGGCTGTTCTTTGTGCAACGAGAGATCCCGGCACAAAGACGGAAACAATCTACGGGGCTGTCACGGCGCGAGCTCTTAAACAGCCACTCGAGGTACGAAGCTCGCTGCTCGCGACAGGATCAAAAGGCCATTTCCTTCGGGATCGTCAGAGCTCGACCTCGCCGATCGACTTCGCGTCGCTTTAAGCCTGTAAGCGATCGGCGTATT
This sequence comes from Eufriesea mexicana, assembly GCF_001483705.2. Classification (NCBI taxonomy): domain Eukaryota; kingdom Metazoa; phylum Arthropoda; class Insecta; order Hymenoptera; family Apidae; genus Eufriesea; species Eufriesea mexicana. The sequence continues at coordinate 1,772,788 of NW_016909472.1, read as the reverse complement.
GCGCTTTACGCGTGACAGTGTCGCGATGGGCACTTAAGGGCACTTGGGAAGGAAACAAAGGACGCCGTCGATTCGACGAGCTTCCCGTTTGCTTTCCTTTGAGCCAGCCTTTTCGCCCCCGACATCGCCATCTTAAACTCCCCCGATCCCGCTAATGCTCCGGATAAAAATCATCCCGCCAAGCTTTCCCAAGACTTTACCGACCAGAGTTATGGTCTCGTTAAAAGGCTCAAGCTAATGAAAGCGCGAAGAGCGGAGGGTCCCGAGCGTTTGGAAAAGAATCCTCTCTCTATCGGGGTGAAATTACGCGGAATATGTAAAACACGGATCGCATAAAGTCGAAGGGGGATGATAAAAATCGCGGCAATTCCTCGGGAGTTCGTGTTCGATGAAGCGGGGACCTCGATCGGATTAATTTATTAGACGCAGTCGAGGATGCGGGTATGGAAAGTTGGTTTACGATGGAAGTTTCGATCGTGAAGGAAGTAATAAGGAAGAATTGCTAAAGCGGAGCGTGGGATAAAAATTTCTAAACCGATGGCAAGGACGGATCCGGTGTAGATTTGCTTAGCTAAGTCGGTCGGAGTGGCGTTCCACGGTGGGTAATCTCGATCGTTCCCGGCACTCGAACACGTATTTAGCTGGAAGTTTTATTTGGAGAAGGAGAAAGTTTGAAACGTAAATCCGTCGCTCGATCGATTGCTGCACGGAGAGGTTAATTCTGATCGGGTGTAGCACGGGGAGCAGTAAATACTTTCCGACCGCAGTTTTCTCGACTCTTCGACGAGCTAATGTAAACCCAACTACCCGGGACGACGGATATTTCACTTTAATTGTCAAGGATAATGTGTAATCAGCGAAAGTGGAAGCACCTTTGTCCCTACGAATTTACGGTCGTTCGATTTATTACGGCAATTGATATAAGATTGCTCTACGACGCTGGAGAAGTTGAAAGTATTGCATTACCATTTTCAGCCTCCAGCTAGTAGCTTTTAATGGTCATTTAACGGTCACTTAATGGCCATTCAATAGACATCCAATGAACGACCTTGCTCCTTCCTTGCTCTCTTTAAACTTTCCTAACTGTTGTACGCGGTGTCCCAAAATCGTAGTGCAATTAAGGTCGAATAAAAAGTACTCAACCAGAAATTAAAACATATTCACTTAGACTCTGGTAGGTTTAATATTAAGCCCTCGTTTTCAGAAAACTTCAAAGCTTTCAATCAAACATACGAAATATAATAAATTCTCTTACCTATATCCAATAAAATTCTTCCAGACATATTCTACTCGTATTCACACACCTGTCCCGGGATTCTACAATCTAACGTGCATCTAACATCCTACAAATACGCTACCAAAGGCTACTAAACGCCTAGCGTAGCCACGAAGTGTCTAAATAATAAATCGGCCAATCGGATCCGAGTAGCGTTCGTTTTGAATTCTAGGTCGTGACTTAGAGGCGTCTCCGTCGTAATTCTGTAAAAATCGGAAACGACCGCGATCCGATACCACTGCGGCAAAAGTAACCGAGCGCTCGGATCGATTCTCGAAAAGCACGGAGTAACCGGGTCGGTTCGGCGCCAACCTCGAAAACCGGAGGACAGACGTAACGATCCGTCGGCCAGTGGAGCTAAGGACACGTCCGGAAGACGTACTTACACGCGTCGGGATCGAATGTCCTGCTACGACCCGACGCATTACATATGTATGACGTTCGTTTCGTCGGTTCCATCAGGATATTCGTTACAGTTGCGAACGTGCGCACGAGACGCCTGTTCGATCGAGTATTCGAAACGGGATATAGATGGACTAGGAAATGAGAAAAAGTATCGAGGGATCGTTTTGCGGATCACGAGACGCGGACTGCGAAGGTGTCGCGGACGCAGCGTGAAGAATAAAGGGAATCGAGATGAGCTGGTATAAAGAGAGAGAAATTAGGTGAATATTAATCAAGAGAACAGTAACCTTGCATTGCGTCTACCGTATAATTACATTCGGTATAATTACCGACTTGTCAGTAATAAGGTCACCGATTCCTAGTCAGGGAAGCGGTCACACTAAACCGCATCAGACAGGGTGACAGGATCGCCTGATCTCTCGTATCAAGATTCCAATGCAGGATCCACCTTGTTCAACCCTTCGCGGCAGAACTTCCAGGTTAGCGGACCACGTCTACTAGAATATCCAAGTCCTTTTGTCATAGCGTAGAACTGGAGACCACGCGTTAGGCCTCTCAGAATAGTTCAACGTTTCAAAAAAGGCACTCTGCGGTGTTATCGTCTTCGCGTGAAATTGCAATCCTATTGAGAATTGCGATTCAGCGATTTTTTGGTTTTCCTGCCAAAAGTTCAACGGTATCCCCTTAAGAAGTGACCCAGTGACACCGTAAAATTCGGTATAAGTCCAATGACTCTGCTGTTGTACGAAGGATAGAGTCCAATCATCTCGAAATCTTGATAGGATGCTACATCGGGTCATTTGCTAGCCCATGGCGTCGAGAGGTTACGAATCGTGATTCAGTGACCTGGTATGCCTACTGGGCATGACCCAGTGACTTTGTAATCTTGCTCGAAGTGTTGCTACAACTCTGTGAACGCACCAGGTGCAGCCCAATTTCATTGCGATGTTACTGGGAGCGAATCGACGATCTCGTGGATCTACCGAGCGTATTCTAGAGCGACTTTGGGATTTTGGTAAGTGTAGACCAACGACATCGTAGCCTGGCTGGGCGTGGTCCTGTTGGAAGAGGTTATACGATCCTGTGGCAGTACCAGGCTTAATACTGCGACCCCGGAGTCCTACCTGATATGGTTCAACGGTCTTGAGATTTTATCCGTCGTGGTGCAGCTAGTCCAACTATTTCGGTGTAATTCGCAAACGAATGGTGCATTCGCGATTGAGATAATCGCGAAGTTCGCGACATCGAAATGAAACGCGTTGAAATTTTGATCACGCGCGAATAGTCAATTTGGAAAATCTTTGGAAAATTAAATTACACAACGTTTCATACACAGAGTTCATTTCGATTTGTCATCTGATCGGATATTTTGAGTAAATCGGATAAACATCGTTTTATCGGATGATCCGAGGAATTTCTCTATCTCGTATGCGCAAGTACGCGAACGTAAGCGCGTTACGTGTGAAAAGAGGCGAGATACTGGATATTCCGTAGGCAAACGATTTATCCGTTTAATCGACTAAAGAAGTTCCACCATATTTTTCCCCTATCCACTGCTGCGAATCTTTCTTCCACGAGCGGGCGTGGTGTTGCTAGATAAACGCCGAGGAAAGATACAAGAAGCTAAAATTATATTACACCGGGAAGAAGCTTTGCCTCCGTGAAGTCTTCATTTCGTATAATTCCACAATCGATAGCTCGGATAAATGGAATTCTCTATAAAAGCGTACCAGCCGAGTTTATATTAAAGGCAAACGCGCAACGAGTTGCGCTTTAAAGCAGACATCGCAGGAACCGAGTGGAACAGCCTACGATATATCATCCGACACCTGAAGCTGGAACGAATCTATCTCGTCTTCGTTCCAGCTGCTTTTCAACCGATGAGTATCGCGGCAAACACGCCTGCCGATAAAATTTAGATCACAATTTGCAACATTCAGCCTTCGGTTCTATCCACTTTACTACTGTCTTCGAAACATCGGAAACCTACGTAGCTGTTATTGCTTCTTCCTCATCTGAATTGGTAAAGCGCCTCCTATAGCTATTTAGCCTGCTCCCACCGTAGGTACCATACTCGCAAGCAATCATAATTAAAAACATTTAGCCCGAGAAACGACGATCATAGATGGTTCGGAAAATAGGTATAATAGCTCCCGTGATACTGTTGAAGCGACTAGATGTTCATCGAGTTGACCAAGAATGCGAGGATCATAATGCCTCTTTTCACTTCTCGTTCTCTTTGTCACGCGTGATATACGTATTTCGAATCAGTGCTGGTACGCGACTGTCCAATTAAGATAATTCGCGTGTGTCCGTATTTACGCGTGCATGCAATTAGGCCAACCTATCGATTGATTACCAATCGGAGCCTAATGACTTCTTCCGAGCTCCCTACAATACTTGGCCTAGAATTGTCAAAGGGATGAAAGCATGTTCGTATTCGTCACTTGAAATTGCAATGTAGACGAAGAATACATAGCCACCTGGGAATTTGCGCGAAAGTATGTTTTTCTAGTTGGACATTAGGATTGTGGCAACGTCATTCTCACTGGTAATAGGAATACTAATAATAGGAATAGATGGATTCCTACTTGAAGGAGGTTCGAGGACTTTCTAGCAAGAAGGTAAAACCTTCAGGGGGTAAGACCCATCGTTTCCTACATACACAATTTACAAACTTTCCAATAGTATTCTCGTCTAAGGCAGAGCCTACTAGCATTATCGATGAGTCTACTAACAGGACCAGGGTGAAACGCATCCCTTCCTCTTCCTTTCGTCCCTTCTGGCATAGTAATCGTGGGTGAGGACCCCACATAATCATTCGAAATGAGACCAAGTGTCCCTAATCATAGTTATCCGACGCAATCAATCAAATGCTACTCCCGTCATCAGTCACAATTGGTGTTGAGCATGATCGATATCGTTTCATTTAGCAGCGCTTCTTACTACTGCTTAACAATTCGAGAAGGATATCGCTAGGGATATCGGTGAAAAATTTGTCTCGCAGGACGGAATAGAGTGTCTGGCCTCGCTATTCCCCTCGGGATTCCGACTGGTGTAGTACACGTGTAACGCAGGTAAATATCTCGCGTGGGAATTGGCGCGTTCTTATGTCTGTTCTGGCGTCGACGGCGTCCGTAAAGAAGCCATCATGCCGGCGTTCCCCTGGGTCGCCGCGCTCGTTCTTTCATCCCTCGACCAGGAAACTATAACTCAGTTGTGTCCGAACGAGCAGTTTCGCCTTGTTTTCCAAGCGTTGCCTCGCGCTCGAGAGGGAAACGCCGCGGACGTTGCTTGATAAATCGAGCTAGACGAAAATTCCGAGTTCCTCGAGGACGCACAGTCGCTTGATAAATAGGATACTCGCTGTTTCAGCGAAATTAACAGTTGCACCAGCGTGCAAACAAGCGTGGGAAATGAAGAAAAAAAGGGACCGTTCCTGGTACTGAGGAAGTTTCGCTCGAGCGAGATCGAGATGGCGTGGTTCTTGCCGAAGAACCAACGAAAACCGATGAATTACGGTATATTCGCGGCTTCGCGACGCATTCGCGGGGTCAAAGGACGCCTCTGAGACGGGGAATGTTTGCTATGCCACCCGCGGGAAACGAGAGGGACACTTTGAAATCAGTTTCGCGATAGGAAATCTCGAGGGTAGCGATGAAATTTACGGCGTCACTTAAAAATGAAAATTGATACCCCCGTGCAGTCTCTGATGGCAGATGAACGCTGTGAAGTTTACCGGCTACGCGTGGATATTGCGAAACCTTTGACAATCCATGTATTCGCATTGTCGTCCGAGGTAATAGTTTCCCTAATTTCCGTACATAGTCGTATCAGTATGGAATTAAATTAAACTGAAAATATAATTAACGGCGACGCTTAAGCGTATGTAGAGACGTGGTAAAGTTACCGATGGTCGATGAACGCTGTAAACTTCATCTACCGTCCCCGGACATTATGAACCTTTGACGTGACCTTTCCTTGCTGTTTCCAAGGGATATCGGTTTTCCTAATTTCCGAGTTACGGGTATAATCGAAAAATGTCCAGTGAACTTAAATTACAGGCATAACGAAATCTGCTACAGAACAGTTAGCTATGCAACGGATTATAAAATTAATTATCCACGAGACGATTACGAGAAAGCCGTTGAAATATTTGGAAGGTACTTTCGGGATTCTGGAGTCGGAAGTAGCAATTCCTAGAGCATTTCGCGAGCATTGATCCAATGATCGGTCAACATTTTCCTTTTTGCGGCGAACCAGAGTACCAGCGATCGTAAACGCGGAGGAACGCGATCCTATCTTAAGGAATGCCTCTACGAGCGGCAAGGATTTGCTGCTCGTCCAGAAGGACCATTTTCTTTCGGTTGATAGCACCCTGCGAGGTCATAGATACCCCCGGTGAATTTTCTATCCGAGTGTCTTTCATAGCCTCCCTCCGGTCGTTCATAACGGACCCCGGCAGAGGGTTTTATGGAATCGATTAAATTAACTTCCGATCGCGATAGCCAGTCGTAATTTTCAGATTGGTAATTGATCTCTCCGGTGAAAATGCTCCGGAGCTTATTTCTCTTTCGCTCTTGCAACGATCGCGATACGGCTTACGATTCCAATGCGAATGTGAATGTTTACCGAGGCACGTGGCGGTGAAAAATTCTCGAGCAAAGAGTAGTCTACCGTATATACTTATTTCGAACATGGAAATACCACGTTTACCATCGTACCGGTAGAAGTTGCGCGCGTTTCGAATGTCTAATTTGCAACTTTGCTTGACGAGAGAACCTCGTTCGAGGAAAATCTTCAACCCGGCCGAGGAAATACATACGAAATACCAAAGTCAAGTTGAATTTTGGGAGAGCACCATTTGAATTGTATGAAGCGAATATCGTAGCACGGAATCGAGAATTTGTCGAGACACGCGAGATACTTGAGAATCTATGTCAACGGCGCATTCTACCGAACTGTAACAATTTGTAGCTACTTTCTCGAACATTCTATTTCCCGTAAATTAGCATGACTCGCAGAAATGTTGCATACGCGACGGAATGCGATTCCTGCGAAACTGACAAATGGAAATAGCACAGTTGTCGCATGGCTGACTCGTGGGAATTTTTCAACCCTTTTACTCAACGCTGTACGTAATTTCAATTTCCCGTTTAGAATATTTTCGCGCGTCGACTATTTTGTAAGACGATATCAACGTAGATTTACCTGTTCGTGTCACCTGCGAATAAAAAGTTGACGATCTCTTAAAAATGTTCGCAGCTTTATACATTTCCGGTGCGCTTTGTTGCAGCGAGATTTTTCGAACGCGATCGTTCAGAAAATTAGGAATATCCCTGTGAATAAGGATCGATCCGCGTCAGCAGGCCGCTCTGGTGCAGTCGATATGTTGACAATTACCACTAATTGGTCGTCGAAACAAGCCAAACGATTTTTAACGAGTGTCGTTGATTAAAACGCTTCTAAATAATCCGGGTTAACCGAGGCGCTAGATCCACGCCATTGGGTTTGCGCATCCATCAGACCTCCGGATGCAGGTTTTCGCGGCTACCTAGTTACGCAACAAATTAATGACCATCGAATTTGCAGGATCCCAGCAGGCGTAGGTACGAATTTGCACACGCGCGCGTCGTTCTGCGGGAAAATCGAGTCATCGATTCACCTTCTGCCGATATCGTGTTCCTTCTACGTCCCTTTCGACTTTCTACGTTTTAAATTTTGTTAAATTCGACGGTCTCGGAAATTTAGAAATTTGACTCGTAAAAGTAAATCCGAGGTGTTTCTTTCGAGAAGAAGCGCAAATGAATTTACATCGCGAGTATTAATGCATACTCCAGGAATTTCGCTTCTTACTCAGTGGCAAACAATGCGATTTCAGCAATAGTTTCCACTTAATCGCGTCGAGTCACCGCAGGTTCATCCATTTTCTAACATTACTATACTCAATGACTGGCTCTATCCAGGAGAATGCACCGCGAGTGTTGCTGCGATAATTCGCGCTGCTGTGCACAGGCGTGAATGCGCAATTCATGGTTTGCTAATCAAAGAGAACGCGATTATGAAAATCGTCGAGGAATATCACCTCGGATTAATTATCCTCTTCCTGCTTCTTAGCCTCGTTAAAGATTTATTCGTTTTATGATCTCGTGGTATAATTATCCCTTTCGATAAAATAATACTAATTCGTGATATGGGAGTGGCCTGGCAGTTTCACCCTATGTAGCATCTGACTTTAACTTCCCATAATTTTTCGTTTCTCTCGCAATTAATTTCCTTTCATCGAAGGGACGAGTACAATTAAAAAACGTTACGCGAATAATGGGACGTAAAAATCGCAAATATTAAAATAATCGGTGAAAACCTAAACCGGTTAAGATGGCCGCGGCTAGGATTTTAGCTTCGAGTCGGAGCTGCGAAATTCTCCCTTCGAGTACCACGAGTTACCACCGCGACTTTTTTTTATTCCCGCTGAAAAACGCGAAATTACCGCGTTTTACGTCTCAACGACGCGTTGTTTCGCCCCGAGTAACGTCGAACAGGGGTAGTTTTTAGGATGACGCTCGGCAAACGAGCGTGCATAGCACAATAGAACCGACGCGATAATGTTGCAGCGCATCGTCGCGTGCACCGATGCACACGTGCAGTCTACCGATACGATTTGTATTGTGCGACTGCAATTTCGCGTGGCTCCTGATGACACGCGCATTGAAAACTACTGATGCCCGCTGTAAATTATCCCTCGACACGACTACTCGAACCATTCAACACGGCCCTGTCGCAGCTGATTTCCTTAAGGATTTATAGCACCTCGCGCGATTCTCCGAGATCCAAATAAGAGTTTAATAAATTAACGGATTATTATATTAGCGCACGCGTCGGCTTTCATTTATAACAGGTCGGATGAAATAATATCGTGGATTTCGAAATGTTTACAGAGAATTGAAGTAATTACGAGTAATATAGTACATCTTGTATTTCTGTTTGACGTTTAATTCGGTGTATTTTATAATTATATTTGATCCGTATTTTACATTTATTACGGAATATTCAACGTAATATGAAACAATTATCGCGTTGCTTCAATAAGAATCGTAAATCCACGAACCGTGTGATAATGTTTACTCGGGGAATTATTTATTATCGTATAATTAATTTCGGAAATTTAATCGATTTTGCAAATCACGGAAAAGAGAAGCATCTCGCTCGATTTATACCGTGCTTGGTAACATCCAATTGAAAAATTTCCCTTTAATAAATATCGGAAGACTCGTATTTCCTTATAGACTTATCTACTTACGTATAATTTTGGATTCACGCTGCACCAGGCTGATGTCTTTTGTCCTGAAAAATATTACAGTCACGATCCCGGTCTTCGATGCCGCCGAGATTCCTTATATTTCTTCCCCAAGAATAAGACAAAGTTTCCGAAGCAAATTCCATGGCGAGGAATTTTAAGCACTCGTTACGATATTCGCTGTACGCCAGTTATTTCCGAGGAAACATCGGCGAGGGTTTGCTTTCATGAGCGTGCATCCTCTAATCCGATGTCGCGCTTAAGTGAATTCCAAGAGCGGAGACGCAAATCGAATTACGTCCAATTACTTTTTAATCGTGTTCGCGACTTCATCGGCTTTCAGCTCGGCATCGCCTCGCGCCGCGTTTCCGCCTGTATGTATATTCATGCAGTGTCTGACCGACACCGCGGATGGAAATTCTTGCAGCCATTAAACTGCGTCGAATAAAAAGCGCCGTACCCATAGTCGCGACCGATAATTAAACGAGCAAACTGCATCTGACTCGTGTCGAGACTTAATCGCGAAATCGTTGCTCGCTTCTGAGCAACGCGCTCCACTCCACGGAAATGCGTTCGACAGATCGTTCAATCCGGGGCGCACGGGAATAAACGTATTTCCGAGCAAAACTATAGCGTTTTCGAAAGCGTCACGGATATTCGGGACAAAGAAGAGAAGAATAAATGAAAATAGAAAAACTAAGATTTCTTAAAATTATATCGAAATATCTGACAGGAGATTTTTATTAAACTCGTTTGCATCCAAAGTCTATGTGAAACATGTTATTAATATATTATTTATATATATTTATTCGATTCACGCAACGATTCTTGCTAAATAAATAGCCAGTAAATAAACAGCGAATGAATATTAAAACGGGAAATAAATATGGAAAATATCGAATGTCACAGTCAATAATGCAAGTAATAAAAAAGCTGGGCGTAAAGAAATCTGTAGGGTAAAATACAGAGCGGGGTAAAAAGTAAAATAGTATTTCCAGTGGAAATAATTTTCCCTTCCTCGGAGAGATAAATTCAACCACGAAACGGTCAGTTCTTCCGAAAAAAAAGCTCGCGAACTAAACGCGTTGAATCACGCGCGCGAGCTAAAGCTGGTAAGTTTTGCCGAAGGGAGCCACGCTCGACTTCCTCGAGAGCTCTTCCGCGAGGTTATTCGATATTCCAAGCTACTTTCCCGGCAAAAGCAGAGAACGAGAGACAGAGAGAAAAGGGAATTTCGTGTAAAACGTTCATCGCCAACGATACACCAGCCACTTTCGCTCGCGGCTTTCCTCGCACCAAAAAGAAGCGTGCCAAAGGTTGCAAGCGTGTTACATCGATCGGCTGTTTATTCGGTATTTCCGTTCTCTCTTGGACCGTGGTATTTCGCGGCACAAATTCCCAGAGTATCGCAAAACCGCGGGAAAACGTCGCGGCGAACTACTTTCGAATATTCCGGCGAATCTCGTAGTAACCGCAGCGCACTAGCGCCACACGCACGGCCATTTTCTCGTCCGAGAAGCCTCGCGCGTTATGGCCGACCGGATGGACCTAGAGGGTTCTTAGAATTCGTGAAACGTAATAAAGGCCCTGCTCGGCACGCTGCGTCGTGAATTCGCGAGTTCGTGGCCTTTGCTCTCCGTTTTATATCTTCTGAAAATTACAATGGCCGTAAAGTCGTCTTTGTCGTTAGCGTTATTCCACGTTATCCGGCCAGCCTCGCTCGACTTTATGGTGGCCAGGATATATCGTACGTTAATCAAAGTAGAAATTCTAAGCACTTGTCGTAAAGCTTCAAACAGCTAGAATTATTCAGTTTCTTCTTTATCATCGAATTTTGAGTAGGATTTTTAATATCCCATCACACGTGACCCTTAGCTTGTAGGTTAGCTTAATATTCAGGGAATGTTTCATAAGGGATGAAATCACGATCTTCGGTCCTTATTTTTTCTTTTCTTACGTGGTTTTAATTTCGTTTCTATGTCGCGTGAACACGACTGTCCAGTTTAGATTTCAGATATAGAAAGGTTTAATAGGAACATCTAAAATTCGTTATTTCCGCGTTACTCTCATAGATTCTCGAGTTGTCGCGTGACTATAACCACGCGAAGAGGTGGTTCCCTGGAGGAGCGAGTATGGTTGCGTGCGAAGTACAGAATATAAAATCGAAGAGCCGAAGAGACAAGCAGTCAAAGATCCTATGAGTAGGAACGGGTTGCAGAGAAGTAGAATACTTTTCGATCTTCTCGCCTCGTCTTCCACGCTTTGCATTCATGCTATTTCCTCGGAGATTCCTTCTTGTTGCGTCTCCTGTTTACTCCGCTGTATCGTGCTCTTTACATCTGGTAAGATACGATCACTCCGCTCTCGCATAAATCTCGCTTTTTTAATTCCAAATTGTTCCGAACACCGGAGATACGTGGTTCGACACCAAACGCGAAAATAAAGCGATTAAACGCGAATTTCCGTCTACCTACGAATAAAGAAGTTTCTATTAATCAAACTTTCGGTTCATAGCTCGGGGGTAGCGACGTTCCCCGTCAAAATTACACGCACAATGTTTTGCCTGCCTGTACGTGTCCGTCGTGTTTTAAATTTCGTACAGTATCGCGACAGGGTGTATACGTGTAATCTATTTTCGTTCGGTGATACGATTTACGGAGCTGTATTTTATTGCGGCAGGGAAAAATTGAATTCCGCGATAACTTTGAACAGGGATATCGGATTATAAATTGCCATAAATCACCGGGTCGGAATCGCAGATACTTTCGTCGTGATTACAATTAATCGCACGTGTCGTTGGCGCTATGAGAATTTTGTCATAACCATGGAAACGATGCGTTGTCGAAACGAATGGAACTTTTCGTCCCTGACTCGTCAAATTTACAAAGGTATCGTGGAAAATACCGTGGGAATTCTAATTGTCTGATGGACCAATTTCGTGTACGATTTTCTCGCGAATAGTCGTTATGCTGACAGAGTTGCTCGCAATTTTACTCAGCTCGAGCTACGGGGTGCAAGATTCGATTGAAAAATTGCGATCAAGTTCGCGTTTGCGAATTTTTCACCCTGTAATCTGATCTATTCTTTATCACTGCGAATAAACACCCCATCCCTTTTGACACAACGATTGCCTCTATGCATGCTATGAACGTATACATCGTTTCACAGACGCGAATATTTTCTCCGGTCCATTGGTTCAATGGCGACAATTAAGATTATTAATCGCGGTACTGAAACGCGAATGAACCGGCGCGACAAAACCCCAAACGATCCGAAATCGTTAGCGCAACGACGAAGATTTGTGGCGAATGGGCCGTGATCGAGCCGCGAGCGTATCCAGGCTAAAATGTAGCGATAAATCAACCCCTAACGGGCATCGTTTGCTTAGAAACGAGGGACATCGAGGCCACTAGCCTATCGGGGTACGTACCGAACGAAGGTCGTCTCGTTTACAGCCAATATAAACGCCCATTCGAGGCAAGAGGTCTACGAGGTTGCACAGGCTAGACGTCGCGAGGATTTCTCCGGTATCATCGGTGATAATTCTGCGAATTTCCAGCTCAATGCCGAGCTTGTGCTCGATGCTGAAGCTTGCTGACTCCTCTATCCATCTCTACCACCCTCTCTCTCGCTCCCTCTTCGGCCATGCTTTTCGACTAATGGATCCAACGTGGATTCGCGCGCATTTCATGACACGTCGTCGGCAGAGTGCCGAGGCTACGTCTCTACATGCTTTCTCCATCGGTTTATCGGTAATTTAATTACGTCGTATAGCAACCACAGTAGCAGCAGCATCGCGCAGCGCCGTAATTACTATCTCGTCCCTAATAATGCCGGATAATGCCCCGCCACTGACTCTACGACACGTACAAGTTAGTCTGTAAATTAGAGACGTCCTTTCGCCTCGCCTCGTATTCCTGATTTATCGTACGTACCCCTGCTGTTATCGTTCCCCGTACAGGCTCGCGACGTCGATCTCGTCTCGAGGAGACCTCTACAACCGATAGGGCGCAATTCCATCCTCAGTCAAATAATTCCCTCAACTGTGATCCTACTAGACAGATAAATATCCCTTCCCCTCCACGCGATTTCGTTTCTCAAATAACGTTTCGCAAACTTTTCATTCGTCTCATCACCTAATTGCAGCGGGATTTTTCCGACTGTTTCGAGAGTTCCGTGTGTATGTACCGTATACCTTTTGTTGCGACATTATTTCAGCAACAACGGAGTCAACTTCACGCAAGCTCGCTTTGCCGAAATGTCACGTGTCGAGCTGCACTCGTCGTAGTTGAGAGCATTAAATGTAGCAAAATGAACGTACATACCAGATGAATGCGATAGAAATGTGATTTTCGTTCCAACAATGCGAAATTAAAAAATAATAATTGCGTTTGACAGGAGTGTCGTAGTAACAATCAAACTAATTACACGGACAAACTTCTACGGGAAAACTTGTTCTACTTATTCCACGATGGAGCTCGAGTGATCACGTAACGAGTTCCTCCGCGTTCATCTTTGAACTCGAAAAGTACCACGGTCTAAAAATTGAATCGAAAATTTCGATAAATCCCATCGGCGAAATTCTCTTGTTAAGAATGGCGACGAGTGATAGAAGAAAACTCTGTCCCTCGGTTCACTGACACGAAATATTCATTGGTTTGATCTTGGTACACAAAGAACCGGGAAATGGAGCTTCGAAACGCGTGCACTGTTTTTCAATTAAGGGGATATTGCGTTTCTAGCCACGTTGATTAAATACGAGATTACAGGTAGCTGCTTTCCGTTGCCTGCGAGAGATTTTAATTCCGATAGGAATTTATGAACGTTCAAGACCATAATCCAGTTGGAAGTTTTCAGAAATAATGGCGCGGGTAATTGGTTCGTAAGAGGATTAAAGGCGAATCTCTTCCCCGATGATTCGACTATCGACACCTTGCGCTGTAAGAAATGCATAACGTTAATGAACGGGAATTTCACCGGTAATACTGAGCACGATTTTTAATAATGTCCAGACTCTAGTGCCTAATTAGACTCGTAACAGGAGAACCCGTTTTTGCTCCATAGACAGCCATAGACAGAGTGTCAAGTACTATACACGGATTAATTTACTAACAAGATACATATAAAACGTGTTTTCTACATTTTTCTTTAATTCGTAATTTTACCACACCGTGGAAGGGTTAACGAAATTAAATAACCTCGTCTAATAACCATTCTTTGAAACTTGCTAAGAATGACTTGACAAATTGGGAAAGTAAAACTAGTCGCTAATGTAACAAGAGATTTAGGTTCGCGAGAAATTCTATGCTAAAATTGTTGGTATTTCGAGAGTCGTATTTTACTCGAAGATTACAATTTTTTCCCAAATTGCTGCTCGTTTGTTCGCTAATTTGGAAACAGACAGCCAACGTGTTGCTTACGGACTGCTGTGTGTGTGTGTATGGACACAGCACGCTGAATTTTGCGCGAGAGCAATGACAATTTACGGGGCAACATTAAACGGGCACACCCAGTCGTTTTAATAGCCAAGGTACCGCGAGAATACTTTGCCTTTAATGTAAATGAACGAAAAGGGCGTAATCGCGGTTTACGATCGATGTTACTCCCGTGCATTATTATTCGAGAAATTCAATCAACTGGAACCTGGCCCTCTATATACGATCTGTCCTGCCTTCAATTTCGTTGAGTAATTTATCTTCGAAAAAGGATAAAGATTTTTCCATGGCTTCGTCGGAGTTAATTAATAACTTCATTAATCGAAGAATGTTTCGCGAAAGGAAATCAATCAGGATTCTGTCGTCGTTGGACCAACGCGTTGAGAGAGCGAGAGATGAAAAAATAGCGTTTCAATATGTTCGATCAAAATTAATTAATAATTTCATTTCGAGTTAAATAATTTTACTAGGACCTCGATTGGATTTCAGAAGACAAGGATATTCCTGTTATTCCTTTCATTTACACGTCGGATTAACGTGTCAAAGGTGAAAGAGATGGGAGAAGCGAGTTCCTCGAGATAAAATGAACGAAACTTAAGAGTGTTGTAGATTTAAGGTTATAAAACACACAGTGCACGCGTATTTAGCGAAGCAATAATTAAATTAAGAATAGAAAAATAAGAAATATAATACAATTATACAGCGAATGCTTTCTGTCCGATGTCTGGAACCAAAATCACGAGAAAAAATAAAGTTCGACTCATTTTGTCCGATTTTGGCGAAGAATAATACGAAACGTCGAGAGTCGAAAAGAGTAGACTGTTTATATCGGATTCATTAGTACAAGGGATCCAAACGTCGGAGACCCCGTAAGACAAAATGGCAATGTATAACGTTGTCTTTCAAGAGAAAGAATAGAGATCACGAAATGAAGCAAACTGGATGAAATCAGCTTACAAAAACGTATTCCAGGATTTCTCTAATTTACAGGCGAAACAGAGTTGCTGAAACGGATAATTTTACTCTCGTTCCCATCGAACCGTTGCAACAACGCGAAACTTTGTCGAATATAATCCTGTTGGTATAAATTAAAATAATTTGGTTCGGATTTCCCATCGAAACTTTACATTTCCATCAACTTTCAGCTAGCGAAGGCACCGTTGCAGGGCCGTAACGATGAAGTTCCAATTGTTTATCATTTCCGACGATCGATGAGAACAGCAATGGCGCGAGGAAGGAAATTGAAACCTTTTACGCAGCGTGGTCGTAAAATTAAAACGCGTGGAATTTATAGCGTAGAATAATTTCGGCCGCGGCGGGTCCTTATGAATTTTTCAAGAGCGCAACGAAGCCCTATGCATATGGAACGAAACTGAAATCGCCGCGAAGAATGTTTAACGGCCGTGCCCGTAATTTCCGTTTAATTAAACGAATTCCAACGACGTAGAAATAAACGTTGGTAAAATCTTGACTAACGGTGCTAACTTTTGACGAAGTTGTCCCGAATTCCCCGCCCTCGGCTGTTCCGTGCACCCGATTTCGACAAGGGGGTAGCTTTTAGCAGGACACGCGCGATTTTCCTACTTGCTCCTCCTATATCGGCAAAATTAATTAAACTTGATAATTCTAATTGCATATTAATGAAAACTCCTTGCCTCGCGATACAAAGATGCCAATTAAATTTTAAATTATCGTTAAAATATATACTTTAAATAATAATAAATAATAATAAACAAA
The DNA here is from genome assembly GCF_001483705.2 of Eufriesea mexicana. Classification (NCBI taxonomy): domain Eukaryota; kingdom Metazoa; phylum Arthropoda; class Insecta; order Hymenoptera; family Apidae; genus Eufriesea; species Eufriesea mexicana. Next base: position 1,756,638 of record NW_016909472.1, on the reverse strand, counting down.
ATTAAATTGAATTTTAATATCTGTTATAGTTAATAACGGTAATGATACATTAAGCGGTATTAAAATTCTTTGTTTAATCGAGTTTCTATATTCGATATTACTATTTACCCACGTAAAATAATTTCGAAGCGGAAAGGAAGGAGCTTGCGAAATTCTTGAAAGTAAATCGCGCGAGGGGAAAAATGAAAACGGGGGACGTCATCGCCGCTTTGGAGAAGACTTGCGATATGATGCACGCGTGAATTTGCAGTGTTTATAAGCAAATGAAACGGGGAAGACCTCGAGATTTTCTGGGATTTCAGCCAAAGGCTCGCAATGGAATGTAGAACAAGGCAAGAACTTCATATCGCTCGGGTTTCGCCGCGAAATGAAAGAGCAGGAATTAAATCCGTGAAGCGACACGTGTAGAAGTGAATTTCCGGTACGTAATACTCGAGTTACTCTCCGTGTTTGCGGTCACGAAATCTACGGTATTGATATTTTTGCCAGACGACAATTTTCTCCACGGTTAACGATATTGCCCTGCGACGAGCCTCATCGAAATTACGAGAAAAAGTTAAACTCTGCTCGAAATAAGCCAATTCTAAATATAATATAACATAATTAGTTTATTACGTAGAGGCAATTTAATTCGAAAAATATATTTGCGCTGCAACTTTGCACGAGAAGTCGTGAAATTAATTGCATGATATAACGAGGCACTCGAAAGTGTATTATATATCTAATACTCTACGCAGAAATTACAAACGAATTAATATTTCATCCGGTATTCCGTATTTTGTTGTTATCATTTTATATTGCTTAATGTCTACGTAGTAAAGTGAGCATAATATTGCAGATTTTCTAATCCTCGTAACAGGGTTGAAACGGATACTGCCATCGTCAAAACCGTATTTTATCATATACGTTGCACGGTTCCGTGCTTTTTCTATGCCAACGTGATACAAGCGACGTACAGACGTGAATTATATGACCATGTTCTTCAAACAGAGATTTGTTCCGATGCAATTTACTTTAATATCTTCTTGCGACTGATTATTCGGGTCAAACTATCGCTCGAGTCTCGAATAGGGGTTGCAGCGACGAATGGTCAGCCTCGTCTTTCACTAGCTAGCACACCCATACGTGACTAAATAGAGAAAGTTCAGAACACATTTTGCAACACATTTTATTGTTAGATAACACGTTCTACACGGGTTGTTCGATAATGATGTTCGATGTCCAGACTTTCTCCATAATTTAAAAATAACAATGGCTGGTCAGTCGATACAATCGTAGCGTATAATTATAAATATACATACCAGAATACACGAAGAACGTGAAATTTAATTAGCCATTCAAAATTCCGACAAGCTTCCATAGCCGCGAGTTCGTCGATCTCTAAACTGTCGCAAATATGCAAAGAGGCCAGCATAAATTTGAACGCGAATAAACGCGCGAATATTCGAACAAACTTCCAATCGCTTTATTATTATGGCACGAATCACCATAAATCCATGTATCGAGTATCTCCTATTCGTAATACCCCTCTTCTTCATAAATCACTGCCACGATTCACGTTCGACTTTTTACTCCAACTGATTTATAATATAAAACATCCATATTTCGAAATCACGTTTGAATTATCATACGAAAGTACCTCACCACGCCGTTTAAAAAATTTCATCAACTTCGTAGCAGAAGAATTTCGAGTTCCTAGTTCCCCATAGCAAAGAAAAGGATTGTAACTAAAATAGATCGATTAAAGTATAAAATAAACGACGACCTGGTATAAAATCGCAGGGGATTGACAAAATTATTTAATCTCGTAAATCACCGACCTAAACCACGTCGAAATACTACATCCGATGACTATAATGACTAAACTGCACGATCCCTGCGGAGAGGCTCGTAAAAGATACGACTGTTCGTTAAATCAGTCGAGCCATGAAAGTAGACTTTCTAAAGATTCTCTCACAACGATACTTCTTGCTAATATTCTTCTTATTCGTATCGTCTTTATTTCCCTTATCATCCCTATCGCTACTGCAGTGGATGCACTGTACCCAGTCCCTTATAAGCGTAATCGCCCGTTGTTTGCCGAATGAATACTTTCTAAGAGGAATTGAACGACACGTCGGGATATATAGGAATGCACGAACGTAGAAACAGAGTAGCCTGGGTAGATATACATAGGGTAGTTGGCGCAACCGGGATGACCGAGCTCCTAGCTCCTCTGTGTGCCATTATGCCAGTTAGGCCGATAAATTACATCTCCGTTTATTGTGCGACTCTATTTAAACGGATATTGTACGTGTTCTTCGGGTCCCGGCGTATATGCATATGTATTTAAATGAAGCTTAGCGTTTCGGAGTTACGTAATAAACAGAGGTAATGCAGTGTCCCCGGCCGGCATAATGCCGTTCGAGGAACATCGTATAGACATCCTGGACGCTTAGACGGACAATAGGGCATCTCGTGGACATTCTGTAAACGTTTGGGACACTTAGTCGAACAATGGAATGCCCAGGTCGCTTCCCAAGGACCTTCGTGAACCTGCACCGCACAGACGGGATCCACGCGAAGAATTCGCCTCCAGCAAATAGTTTACGGTGGAAACCGAACTGCATGCAAACTGGATGCGCAATTCCTCTGTTTACCAAGGATGCAAACTGATCGTTCGTATAATTCTATCGGCATTGTGTAGCTCTGGGATTTCCGTTTTATTCGGCCACGCGAAAGCCCGAGCTTGGCTACTTGAGGGATCGTCCGCAGAGCAAATGCTGTCCGGTCGATTTCTGAACCGATTACGTCTGAACTTTATAAAGTTCGAGTGAAAGTGGGATCCCACTGCGTTTGGTAGTATATGCGTATTTAAATTTCGGCAGAGGATCGAGTGACATTCTCTCTTCGCGATTTTCCCTCGGATGTCGATTGATTACTGAATCGGTTACACGTAAACTGCGTGAAATTATACAGAAATTTGCGAGACATTTTTTATTTCCATCTGTGCAAACGTAATGGGTCTGGTAATATATGCAGATTTAAATTCGGACAAGGAGAGCAAGCGATATTTTAATAACTTTACGTTAGCTTCGCAATTTTCTTTCAGGTTCGGATCGATGTCTGAACCGGCTATACGTAAACTGCATAAAATTATAGAGGAATTTCGAGGTATTTTTTACTCGATCCTCTGTGAAAATAGGTACGTACAAGTCTGATATACAGACTGAAATTCGGGAAGAGGATGAAGTAATATTTTAGTTAACTTCATGGACTTACCCCGTCGACCTATTTTCATTCTATTCTACTTCGCGCAGTGGAAATAACGGAGAATAATATCCCCTAGATACACAGTATACAATCAACACTCGCTACACAATTTACATTACCCCAAACTTCAAAATAGACTTCGATGTGAAAATGTACCTAGACCTAGCAATAGTTTCATAACAACCCAAACCGACTATAGAAACATTTGCAATTCCGAATCTCAATTATTCCACCGTTACTTCTGCTAATGAATTTAGAGAATTACTAAATTTCCCAAAACGAATGATCTCTCGATAGCTGGACTTTATTTCAAATTAAAATTATTCGCTAATTCTATCGTTTGGACTATTTTCACGATAAATCCCAAAATTTATTGAAGATTTTACCACACGAAAAATAAAATATACCAAAAGCAAGACAGCTTAACAATTGAAATCCAGTTACACAAATTCCACCGACAATTTTACGATTTTTAAGATGAAAAATTATTCGTCAAACGTGGAATAAGTTTGGGATAAATCTCACGCGATATTACGCGTGCTTATCGATGAGAAATCGTTATCGATCAAAATTAGATCCGTTTTATAGTTACCACGCTAATTCGTCAAATATAGAATTTAGAGGGTCGGCTCCCAGTGGTATAATCGCGCAATAAATTATAATGGATGATTCCGTGGCATTAGAAACATAATATGTTAATCTATTTTCACAGGATGATTAATCGACGTGTTGACAAACGATTGCGCCCACGCCGATGGGCAGCTCTGCTCGCAAAGGATTATTAATCTCGTGTAACGATGAGCGGGGATAATTCATGGATGAAAGGAAGAAAAGAGGGCATTAAATACCCTAGCAGTTGTGTAACGAAACAATTCTCGTGCAAACAAACAGGTCCATGGTCTCGTTCGTTTGTACGAGACTCGACAATGCCGAGACTGAAAGCAGCGTAGCTTGAACGCTGCGTAAAAATACCAGCTTCCAAACAGCGGCCATATTTTATTTTCTCGTTCGCGTGGTGACTTACTCGAAAGAATACGCAGCTCCATCGAGCGGGTTTTCGCTTTGCAAGCTCGTTCCTGTAGCCACGGGAAGAGGAGCAACTGGCGGAAAGATAAACTTTATCGCGCCATTCGACGTTTTCCTACGCTGTCGTATTGCTTTTCTATTTTCAATCAGCCGATAGTCGTTAGAATTACGTAATTCAGCTTGCACGTTGGGAGTACCTCATTAAGAATCTCGATAGAGAGCGAAGCGAAGCAGTCGAACAAAGAAATCGAATGCAAGTCTCAATGGTTAAGACTGAAACTCGTAGAGAAGGATGCGAAATTGTTTCGAAAATCGTGAGATGACTGATAAACCGAATGGTTTACGAAGGATTTATCGAAGATGGAGACTGAGAGACAAAGACTGGTGTGCGGTATCTTCAAGTAGCTTCTTGGAGAACATGTCATATTAAAAGTCGTACGAGCACGTTGTCATTGCCAAATAGATTTCCAACTAACAAATTGTTGGGATTATGGATTCTAATAGTAAAATAACTACTATTCTCTGTCAAAGTCTTTTATTTCTCAAGGAAGGTATATATTTCTTCTAGTGTTTCACTTCAGAGACTGACCGACTCCTGAGAGAGTGTCAAGGGGATACTTGACGCGGTTCACCTGAACCCCCAATTCTCATCGAATGTTAATATAAGCATTCCATCTAGGAATTTGTATCTCCTAAACTATTTATTCATATCCCATATCCTAAATTTATTTTGTCTACAGCTAAACTTACCTTTTCAACACTCTTTTGACACTTTCCAGATCCGTTTCCAACGAACAGTTACCAAAATAACGCCTTTCCTATCGTTTCTCGGACCCCAATTTTCGATTCAACAGCTAATTCGACATTAGTCCGGAAAAATATTCGAAGATATCGATTAACATCGAATCTTGGCATCGAAGGTATCGAAGACGCAAGGATTCGTTTGCATGGTTGTGTATTAAGCAGACGGATTTACAGTATCCGTGGTGAAGCAGCGAAATCTGATCTGGGATCTTAGCTGTTCGGAGGGGGATTATAAATCAAGATTCCATAATGACCCATAATAGATGGTTTCCCTGTTTCAGGCGTGCTTGTGGTCAGCGTAAAGTCTCCGCTGTGCACAGCCAACGCGAGTCTGGTCTCGCGATTATTCATACTTACCGACTTTTCCAGCGTTTCGCGGGATTAAGCCCTACGACGTGACGCGAATCTTGATGGGGCTTGACTCGGGTCCTGTCGAGTTTGCATGCTCCAACCGTTGGCACGAATTTCTTTTCGGGTACGAGGGCAGGTGAGGATGTCGGGATCGATTTCTCCTTGATCGTTTCGTGAAAAGCGAAGATGCGAGGACGAAATTTTCGATGGGGCGACTAGCGTTTCGTCAAATCGCTATCTTGGGAATAAACGAGTCTATTCGGGACCGGAAATTATTTTGAATCAACCCTAGGTACCCTTGGATAACCGATATTAGACAAACGAGTTTTATTCTATGAGTAAGGGTACTTAAAATTTCGCTAATTCTTTCCTAATAACGGAAGATGTTTCTTAAATATTAACATGGACATGATAAATGAGATACTCTATTCCTACATTCTGCTATGAATCTTTCACGAAAATAGGAACGCGAGGTGCCAAGGCTAATCTAAAGAGGCAACCGCTCAGAGGAATCTCCGTCGTGTCTCGCAGAATCCTAAACAACCTTCATTATGCGGATAAAACGCTCTGCGAAATTAAAGATTTACGCGTTGAATGATATATTTCACACCAGTCTCGTTCAACTTTTGCCCAATTGAAATTGTCACGCGTCTGTCGATGATTAACACGTTTGACACCGTTCCGACACGTGAAACGGATGGTGCTGCCCGCATTGGTTCTATCTTTGCACTCCGATAGAATTTTCGCTACAGAACGAACGATTACGTTGTCCAATATCGAGCTACCATCTAGTCCATTCTGAAACCAGAGAATCTGCAATTTCGTTTGATTTCTGTCGCCGCTTTGGGACATCGAGCTGCCATTTTCGTCGTGGCCCTGCTTCGTTCGAACGTAACGAAATAAAAATAGCTAGTGGAAACAAGAGGAAAAAAGGAAAGAGAAAGCAGTTCCTAACGAAAGATGTGTACACGACGATTCCGGTCGGGGAATTGAATTTCACCCCGGGGTGAAGGGTGAGGCGTTTAGATTGGCGTGAAATTCCACCGCGTGGAAATCCGCGAAATTCGACGTTACAGTTGTAATGGATTTCCATAATGATGCGCCGCGACGAAAATCTTTTTCCAGGTATATTTCGCGGCCGGCTGCATCTACACGGCCGCGGTTCATGAATAAGTAAGAAAGAACTTTCGAAACAAGTCGACCGAAGGCTACGAAGCACCGTGTGACCCGTCCCGACGATTCCGCAAATTCACTCACTCGGCTCGGCTCTCGCGAGCCAACCCTCTTTATTCTTTCGACCCGCATTCACGCCGTTTCGCTACACCCACCCACGTCGTCCCTTTTTCCCCTTTCTTCGCGATCTTATGATTCCCTGAAAGGGTGTCTTCGAAATTTTCATATATTATGCAAACACCGCGCTCCACCCCCATCCACCCCTTTCTTCCACGCTTTTATTTATCCCGCCACTTACTTCTACCACCACTTCCTCCTGGCAGACGCTCCAGGTGCTCTCCTTCGATCAGCTTTACGGAAAACCGTCACGTACATCTCGCATTTTTCCATGCGAATGCTCGTTTCTATCTGCTAACGAATTTCTCCCCGTTTTGGCTGGTCAGTCGAACGAATTTCGACGCGTTTCTTGGGTCAAGTTACGTATCTTTCGTCTCGTAACACGAAGGGTTCGCGAATTAATTTCGCTATTGTATATGGTAACGAATTAGATCGTTTTATTTTATTATTATTGTAGCGTGGGGGGTCGTCTCCAACGGGGGTTGCGATGATGGGTTGTGTCGTTCCTACGGTGCTGCGGGTTGATATCCCCTTGGTTGTTGCGCGTGAGAGGGTAGCAGGTAGAAGGACGTAGGAAAGGGATGCGTTTCGTCCTGGGCCTATTAGTGGACTCGTCAGTAGGGCTTTCTAGCAGACACTGACTTAGACCAGGGATACTTAGGTAGTATAGGAATTTTTATTTATCGGAGATCGAGGATTCACCGAGGACTTGCGAGAAAGTCCTCAAACCTCCTTAACCCCTTGGCCTACACGGTATCCGCCGATTGCGCGAGCCATAGTAAACAAGAAAGTCCGTCGCGCGCCGTGCCATTCAGCTGTTCAGCCATTTCATCACATGTATATTTCGGCGCAACGAAGTACTACGACTTTGACACCTGCGTATTGTTAATGGCGCAAATTTCTCACCACGAGTCATACTCGTGGTTTCCGCTTATGTCACAAATTTCTTACCACGAGTCAGACTCGTGGTTTCCGCTTATGTCACAAATTTCTTACCACGAGCCTCACTCGTGATTATAGATCAGAGGGTTAAAGTAGGAATTCATTTATTGGCAAAGGTGTGAACCTATTGCTCGCCACAGTAGTTTATATCAATATTTTGCCGTCCTCGAATGCGACACAAACGTGCAGGCTCTGAAATTCCACGTGCAATACGAAGTCGAAAGAAAACAACGAAATTTTTTCGTTTGAAGCTTCGTTCTCGAGAAAATCGAGTTTGAAGATTCGTCAGGTAGACGCGCACTGCGTGACTCCCTACTTAAACTCGATTTTTCTCCAAACCGAGGCGGCTTCAGACGAGAAAACTTTGTTCTACGTTTCAGACTTATTTTTCTACGTAGAATAATATCCCACTGGATCGTGATCCTCTCGGGATATTTTATACCTTAATCGGTCGCGTTCCCCTTGTCGAATCCTTCGGTAAATCTGCACGTTCGAGCTTTCGAGATCGAGCCTTTGAACTTTCGGCGATGTTCGAATCGTGAAGCGGCAATTGTCGATACAAAAGTCGCAGGATATACCAAAGTTGTCTCTCGCATCGCCGAGTGTAATTTCACTTGGGATCCTCTTAGCGAGTGGTTTAATTAGTCCGTTGGTTTCTCATCGAGGTGCCACGCGATCGATTCTAGGGAAAAGACGAACAAAAGACGAGCCTTACACCGCGCTTGTTAGCAAACCCAGCGTATTCGATAATGGCTTCCTCCGATACTCATCGAGCTCCTCTGATTCGGTTATTATTCGTTCGGCCATCGTGTGTACGTTCCCGTGCTCTCTATTATTTCGTTTTCCACCCTAGAACCACCCTTCCCTTTCTCATTACTCTTCGTTATTTCCCGTTAGAGTCACGGCCCGGTTCTCCAATCGAGATCCCGAGACTTTTCAATCGAGTTTCTCTGCCGTAAAATTAAAAATGGAATTCCACCGTGGATATTATATTTTCTCATTATTCCGCCCGCTGTCACTTGCCCTCATGCCATTACCATCTTTCTTACCCCGCCGCGCCGCTCGCAACCCCTTTGCGCGAAAATATTCTCGCCGCTCGCGTAATCACGCGCAATTACGTATTTCGGCGATGGGAAAAATTGCGGTGAAATTTTCGTAAGATAGCAGAGGAAAATTTCTCAAACGTTCGCGGTGCAGGTCGCGGTCGACGCTTTATCACGACCGGTGTGTAATCGAGAACCTGGATTGCGTTTTCGTATTTCTCTAATTCACGCGTTTGCGTCGGTATATTTTTGCGAAATTAAATCGGAGCAGAATGTCGAGTCCAAGTCGATATAGAACGGCAGAGGCTTAAGATTGAAATTAAATTTCCTTCAACGACGTAAACGCGATTTCCTGCTGGGCCCGTTGATGAACACATCGTAGGAACTTCCGTGTCGAAATTCGCATTTTTATTTTCTCAAACGGAAGATTTCAGCGGAACTTTAAATTCGAGGAGTACATTTGAATATTTAATTAAAATCTCCACCACTTTGATCTTCTCTCGCGTTTAACCCTGCCTCGCTTAATGGTAATTTCACTCGAGATGACTCTTCTCGATGGCACAGAAGTATGAAATACGTTGAAAACGTATTCGAACCGCGGTTCTCTGCCTCTCGAGTATTCTTTTGGGAACGAAAACGTATCGGGAAGTATGGCGAATAACGTTTCTCCTCGAAGTATGATTTGTTTTCGATGCTAGTTTTTAAACCTGATTCCATTAAGGGGATTGGATATCCGTATACCTGGATGATTCGTTTTCATCTGATTTCAATCGCCTCGTCTCGAACTCGATTTCGCCTTTTGCTCGGTAATGCGATTTCGTCAGCATTGGTCGAGTAATATCGATCGCGCCAAGGGCGGTCGTACTCGGACTTAAAATGCGGAAGAAATTATCTCGAATATTGCCACGATTATTGGCGCAAATATTAATGTAAGAATAACGCGATGAGACCAACGAGAACCGAATGACTCGCTTTCAAACGCGAAATCGAATATAAGCATCGCGATGTACAACGATACATCGAATCGCCGAGGTAACTTGATTTGGAAATATCTCGAGCGATCGCTAATTTCTGGAACCAACATCCATGTAACAATCCTGCGAGCGAACAAATAGGAAACATTACATCGCGTATTAAATTCAATCGGATATACGTTTCTTGGTAATGAGAATTATATTCGGGTCACGAAGTATCGTCGATATTTATTCAGAGATAAAGGCTTTATTAATCCTCCTACGGGGAAATCCTATTCCAGAATTGTTTGAAGAATGAAACGCACTCATCGTAATAAAAGCACAACAGATAGACGAAATAACTTGTTTAAAATGCTTTCAAATAATTTTATTCTTACCAAAATTCGATATCGAGGTAACGAATACAATAGACTCTATTTGAAACATTGGTAATAATAGAAAGTAGAAAATATTCGTGTAAAAATGAGAAATAATAAATTTCCCTGTAATAATATTTTTATAAAAACGTACACTCGTTTCTTAATCGATATATATTTTTCAATTTTTACAGGAAAATATATCTTATTTTCTCTTTTTGTCTCTTCCTCAAAAAGAATTACCAAGCGACGAGTTCAACCGTTAATTTAGCAAGAAATCTCTGCGACTTAATTCGAAATTGGAAAATAGGTATATTGGAAAGAAAGATGGAGTAAATCCTTCGTCGTGCAATCCCCTTAAACTCGGCCTTTAACGTGTCGAGGATACGCGGCGGACGTTCCCGGCGTTCTTCTTCATTTCTTTCACGTTCCACGGCGATAACTATGGCAAAGTTCGGGGTCACGTTGAACTTTTCAATCGGATCTGATTGCCATGAATTTAAATATTGCCCGTCCCACCATCTCCCCCGCCGTTGTAACGCGAATATTCGGGAAAGTTTTCGCGCGATCCGGACGTTTCAGCCGGTTACAGGATGCTCGTCGCAGTTCTCCGGAGAGCTTGCAAGCGTCCCTCTTATAATCCTTTTCCATCCATTCTACCCTCTTCCATCCCGCTTGCTACTCTCCGTGTCGGGGAAACTTTCTTTTTTCATCGATTAGCATGATTGCATTAAACATGCAAATCCGACAAAAGTGATCGCCCCTGCCTCGGATCACCGGGGGTAAAACCCTCCTTTCGATAATTCGTCAGCCTTTACGCGGGATAATCACGTCGACGCGTGTTCCATTAAAATTATCGAGATCTAGCAGTAAGGGTATTAGCTCGTCATTAGCATCGTGCTGCACTGTTTAATAATTTTCGCTCGACGGACGATATTTCGTTCCATATGGAATTCGTCGATCCGCGAGATTACAATTTCCCATTGATTTTCATCGATTCTTACGTGAAATTCAATTTTACGCAAATACGGAGTAATCGTGGATTTACAATGGCAGAAAGCAGCGAAAGGGTGGAGAATTCTCGCGTTTCATCGAACGAAGCGATACCAATCGCGGGATATCACTCGCGATTTCGATACCAGCGAGAAGCATTCGCGAGATTAGATAAATCGCGAACGAATGGCGAAACGCGTGGCCGGAAATCGCGTGTAAGTACGAGGGTTTATTTTAAATCCCGCGGATTTTATTTCACCGAGTTTCTCCTTTAATACAAACACCGTACTGCAGCATTTCGGTTTTAATAAACATCGAGATTTTCAACTGTTTGTTCGGTAACGGTAATCTTCAGCGTGAATACACTCTGCAAACCAACAGGGGGGCGGACGAATGAACGCTATACAACAACGTGTCCTAACGTTATTAACAACGAGCAATGTCCACGCTAATATGCGCGTACCCTCGATATCGCGAAGCGTGTTTTAACGAACAAAATGAAGAGAGGAAGAGAAAGAGAGAGGAGAGGTTAGTACTTCCCATAAGCGGATAATTGTTATTTATCCACCCCCGGTTTCGTCAATGTTTGCCGGAGGATTTCGATTTATTTTTTCGCTCGCCATAACTGCGCTTTCGTCGTGTTCCTCTGAACAAATCGGCGCGAATGCAACAACGTATAATTTCCGACGACCCAGTTAACTGAAAATGTAAGAGGATTATGAAAACGTGGCCCGCGCACGAATTTTCCACTATTTCCGCGGCGACCGACGTATTAAAGAATCGTTTAATCACGGTCTCGAATGCTACGTCGGTATTAACGATCGCGTCGTTAATTGCGAAAATATCCGAAGAGAATGTCGCTGAATATCCCGGATGTGAGCATCCGTGTATCTCTGCACGGAATTTTATAGAATTCCGCGTGAAAACCTGAATTCCCTGTGATTCGTTAGATCGCGAATAGAGTTGAAGTTGCGGCCAAAAGAACTGAAACTAGAAACGCAAATTCTAGATTATTTCGAATTGAAATTAGAAAGAAGCCATTGAGGAAAGACAAGAGGAGCAATGAAACGGTGGGAGATATTGTTTAAAGGAAACGAGGGAAATAAAAAGAAAAAGAACGTATTGGAAGTAATGGAATTCATTCGGAAGAAGTTGGCGCAATTTGCCAGGGGATCAATGACGGAAGCAGAGATCGGCAATCCGAGTCAGCGAATGATCTACGTCTCGCGAGATATGACTCTCCCTTACTCTATAATATCAATTGGACGTTTGAAAAATTGCGAGTCATAGCGACGAACGAATTCACCAACTATTACGATAAAAATGCAAATGCTCGCGGGTCAGCGTAATTTACAACACGCGTGCATTAACGTATCCTGTCGTATCTGCGCTTGAAATTCAAATTTCAGCGATTCCGCGTATCATTAGAGGCGTTTCTTTTTTCCCATACTCGAGCATGGTCATACCGAATTCCAAACCAGGGGGAAAAACAGGGAATGGAGAAAAAGGGAAAAAACTGTAGCTTTAACGATCGTCTCGCGAGAATTATGTAGCTATTACGTCGAATCGGTTCGATCGCGATGCATTTTTCCGATACCGCGAGAAGCACGTTTCCCGTTCGAATCTCGACGCATTTTCAGCCCGGAAATATCGCGGAAAGCTTCGATTCGTGATACTCGATCGGCTGAAACTTACTCGAGCACGATCGATTCAAGATGATCCACGCGGGCCGCGTTCTAACAACGTTCGATCGGTTCGATCGAACGGAAAGCACGAATACTGATCAACAGGGACACGGATAATTAGAAATGGACATCATTAATTATCGAGGTTGATCGATCGACGTTCCTGCCCCGCGATGCGTACACGGGGCTGAACAAGAACCGGAAATCGAGGTCTGTCGCGAAGGGAAACGCGAAATTTGTGCGACACGTCCGTGGAAATTTATTATAACGCTGCTGCCTGCGATCGACGTGTAAAATTTCACGAGCCATCGTAAACGTTGCACCAGGCAACCGAATAAATCCTTACTCCTGCTATATTAACGCTTTCGCGTTTTTCCCGCGAATTACTTCGTCCCATTATCGGAAACCCCGAGCAATTATTTATTCGCTTATTTATCTATCTTTTTTCTTCCCCTTTGTCGAGATTATTATTCATTCTCGGTTCGCGGAATTTTACGCGCACTGTATTTTCTAGCAATGACAGAAGGGGACGATCGCGATTCCCTTTTTTCGTTTGTTAAATTATTATTCATTTTCTGCGCGTGGAATTTTACGAATTGCCAATTTTCCAGCAATTATAGAGGAGAAAGATTAAAGAGGAGCGATTAAAACGCGAAGATCATTATGCGGCACTGTATAGGCTTGCTTTATTAATGGTACGAATATTTACCTACTACGCAAACATTCATAAATGATTATAATATATATCGAGGAAATTGTCAGCGAACGCGTGTATAAATAATTGCAGAAATTAGAATTTCATCGGCAAGCTCTGCAAAGCGATAGATCCGAGCGTTCGATTTCGCGTCGGATAAATAATCGACGAAATCGTTTCCCGATGATACGAAACAGAGCGCAAAGGGAAGAAAATGACGCGATTCGTCCGTTCCGGATGCAAAGGTCCCGCTCGATGGAAATGTCACAGAAGCTGGTACAAAGGAAAATTTTCGTTTTGTCGAAGCGAAGTGCGTCTGCTCCAAGAATTCCCGTCGACACACTTCCGCGAATACTCTAATTCGATATAGCCAACTCGTGGCTGTATCGCGATTGCCAAACGAAATTCGGCAAGGCAAGTATCTCTTTTTCGAATTACTCTGTGCAAATATTTAATTATATTTGTAAATAAAATAGAAGGCAACAGCGAAACGAGATTGTTGAACGCATGAAAATATTTTCGGTAGACATGTTGTTACTGTACCAATGGTACTGATCAAAAAGGGACGAATTTATCCGAAACAATAAATTATAAATATATTTTCACGATTTTTCTCTTTTTCGTATGGAGCACGGTAAATATCCGAATGTTTGAAAACGGGACATGCTCACAGGTGTGTAACACACGGGATTCGATTATGTCGGCAAAAGGGTGGAAAATATTTCCAACGATATCGAAATTAATAAACGTTCGATCAAAAAATAATTTTATTTCAACGTTTATTCGGAAGTATACGTGTAACATACAAAATATGGAAAAGCAATTTGAATAATATAAATTGCCCGAATAAAACACGTTTAATTCCTCGTGCTCCATCGCGAGGTCCTCCAATTTTTCCACATGAAGTCCCATTTAAGGAACGAGAAAATCCTCAGGACTTCAATCGTTGACTTCGCTCATATTGAACATAAATTTTTATTAAAATCAGAGTCTTTTGATGAAATTTTTCTGAAGTAGCGTCCGATTTTGTTTCGTCATCAACCGTAAATGGTACCATGTCAAAGTATCGCATACGGGAATGTTACGAATCTTTAATACGAAATTATTCAAAAGCGAAGCTCGGTATGAAAACGCATCGTTCTAGGAAGTACCATTTTACCTTTTCCCCGCAGACCCGTGCCTTTTATCTTGTACCAGCAGTTGTCATACCACCAGGTATAAAAGAGAAATTTCACAAACGATAACCGGAACACAGAGATACGAGGCAGGGAAAATATTTTGCTGCCGATAGTGGCGATATTAAAAACTAATGTGCGGCAAGATTAAAGGAAAATAAGGCGTGGTTAAAGAAAAATAATCGTCCCGATGGAACGCGAGCACGTTAATTCCACCATCGACACACGGATCAAAGGGGGGACGGGAAGAGAATTGTCAGTCCGGGAAACGCGTGTCGCTTGGTATTTTCATAGGTTCGTTCGCAGCTAGCTAAGTTTACGAGCGTGTAAGAAAATTGTTTGAAATGACTTGCGCGAGAGCCGACGAGGCTGTCTCGTTTCGTAAATGAGAAATAACGCGGCTGTCATCGCGGAATTCCCCGTGTTTCGCACGAGGTTACCATCGTTTTGTCTCCTCCGGCGTTCACATGGCCAGCGTCCATTGTCGTTCCTCGTTTTCCCTTCTTCTCCTTTCTTTTTCCCCTCCTTTTCCCTGCCATTTTTCCTCTTTCTCCATCGCCGCGAGAATTTCCGAAGCGGAAATCAGCTGGACGATAGCAGGGAAAAATCCATCGAATTTCGAAGATGGATCGCCGCTGGTCCGGGACCACGGGGTTAATCGAACCCTCTGGAAACTCTCGAGTAAACCGAACAGTCGATCGAGCATATTCCCGAGACGTTAACTACGCAATCTTTCAATTAAAAGCTCGCCTGCTGGAAACGGGGTGATTGTTAATCGAATTTGCCGAGTTTCCTCGGTAAACGAAACTTGGAAAGAACTTGTCTCGGAGCCGGTGGCCCGACGCAAACTTCCAACCCTGGCGAGTTGGGGTTGTAGAAGCTGCAGAGCTTCCTTATATGGTTTTGTCTATCGACGAAATTTTTCCCTCCACGAGTTCCACGCTCCTTTCAGTGTTTTGTATAGCGCTTAATACCACCATGTGACTCCGGTAATTGCGGTACCACGAGGTGCATGACGAAAGTTCTCGCGGGATCTTAAGAATCTGTTAACGAGTCGAAATTGGAATTTCGTGGAACTTTGCTTCGGTTATGAGATAAGACGTTTCCTTTCCTGGATTATTTTGTATCATCGGGTTCGTTCGTGCGATATGTACACACGTACGCGAAAAAATATCAAGTTCTAAACACGTTGAATTCGTGTAAATATCGTTTTTCGCAAGCTCGTAATCGTCGAATTGATTTTTCCGATCTCCCGTTTTAATTTATCAGAATAATTGTAAAATAGGGACGTCGAGAGCATACATATCTGTTTATATAAAATAAAAGGGTATATTTAATAATAAAAGTATGACCAGTTGCATTGCACCGGGATAATATCGCTCTCTGTGTTAAAATCGATGAACGGTGCTTCTCGCGGAAGAATATTTAACCCGGCAAATTTGCTCAGCGAATTTAAATATCGTGCAAAATTGTTGGCGACAATTTCAACCGATTATAAAAACAACCAGCAACTCGGAAACATCGACGAATTACGGAAAATAATTTTAAAACAAAGGTGGCGCCAACGTAGCCATAAGCGTGGCAAAAATTAGCGGAATTCGTTGCCAAATTTAATACTCGAGTTATTCGAAATAAAGGGAAATATTTTTCTTTTTACGCAATTTACGAATTATTTTATCAAATTAACAAGTAATTCCAAAAATTGATATTCGATATTTCTGTTTCTCAATTAAATTTCTCAAATCTGGAGTTAGTAAACGCACCGTTGCGAACTTGCTGTTCACAGCAACTTCTCGGAATTTTTGATTCAGAAATTTACAAACACGCGCCATATTTTCGAGTTCCCCGCTCGAAATCGCAGCTGCTTCGCGTTATCGTTCATTTTTCGAGATAATTCGTTACCCCGTGACCGACGAGGGGAAAAAGTTTTGGCGAGATTATTCGTCGACTCGCGAGATTAGCTAGACCTCTGGGCTATCTCGGCGAAGATTTCGGGCGTTTTCCCGTGGAGAAGGCGACTTTCCGACCGAAACAAAGCCGCAGACGGATCGCGTCCCGGTTGATCGATAACAAGAATTAATTTTCCAGTCGCTAGCGATTCCCTCCGACGAAGACAATAAACCCTGCTCGGAAATCGTGACTACGTGAAAATTAGAAGTGCCGTTTCCCTCCTCGTGCCTCGATACCCTCCGATTGATTCCTGTATTTTCCTTGGGAAAACACCAATTAAGCGGCCGCTATCTCGTCATAGATTTAATCGAACCAGCAGGATTTCGTTTACCTCGCAAATACGCGACGATTTTTCTACCACTTCCGAGCGATCGTTTCCGATGTTTAATACCGGAAATTTATATCCATCGGCGAGCTTTGGGTAATTTCAATCTTCCCGGATGAAGATTTTAAATGACGGTTATTGAGATTAATCCTCACGGCAGGAAATTAAAAATGGCGGATACGAGCTTAATTCTCGCGCAAGAAAATTGAGCAACGACGAATTTAATCTTTACGCAGGAAAATTTGTAACGGGGGGGTAGGAGTTTGATATTTTGAAAGTTTAAGAGGCTGGATGCGAGTTTAATTTCCGCGTAGAAAAATTTCAAACGGCGAGTTGAGATTAATTTTCATGGCGGACGATCTTGAATGACGCGTATAAACTTGGCGTTCGTGGAAAATACTGCTGAACGGAGGGAACGAGTTTAATTTTCACAGAAGAAAGGCAAATATGTACCAAGATTGTTATGAAAGGACTAGAAACGTAAGTCATCGAAAATGGCCGCGATAACGAGGATTGCGAGTTGATTTTACGGGAGCTCGTTGTTACGACGAATGAAATATCGGGGTTACATAATAAACGCGAGTATAAATAAACAACGAATGTTAGCGATACCGTGAGATTATGCCGCGAAAGTGGTTGGAATATATTCTCACCCAGAGTTTACGTTGTCGGATAATAATGAAATAACGTCTTTACCAGGAATATATTATGTCCCTTCTATTAACCACGCCATTTTCTGCGCATAATAAATCTCTTAGCACCCTTAGGGCTGCAACTCGCCCTCGCTGACGAAGTCTCTAACAAAGCGAAATTAAATCCACAATTAATGATTCTAAGCTACTTTCGCGAGCTATAATTCTCTTTAAAAATGCTCCTTCCGCCGCGCGATCATCCTCGCGAAATTTATTCTTGAAAGTATATTATCCGGGAACTTCATTCGGGAAAACTTATTCTGGAAAGATTTTCTTGCAAATTATTCTTGCAAATTATTCTTGAAAATGTTCGACGTAAGACGGTGACAACTAAGAGACGCGGGAACGTTAACGAAGCTCGGGAAAATATAGCGCGAGGATGTCCAAGGAGTTGAAATTTATGACGCTGATGTAATGAACTAATTTCCGAGGTTTCTAGCTCCCTCTATACTTTCAGCGTGCTTATCGAGATTCCGCGACTTTTCGGATTAAAAATCCCGGACACGAGCGACGGGAAGCTTCCAGAAGGGCATACAAATTTACAGGGTCGCGATTTCGCTGGGTAAATTCTCAGCGAAACACAGCGCCGCGAGACGACTCGATAATGCGCCTATTATTCACTGACAATCCAATTTGGAAGACACGAGGCGCATCGCGACCCCCGGTGCACTTAATTACTGCACGAAAAACGGTACACGAATAACCGTGAAAAGGACCAAGTTCATCGAAAAAGCGAAAAACTTTATCCGACGTTGAAAAAGGGAAAAGGCATAAATTGATGGGCGAACTAACACGCGGCTAGCACGAGGTAACGGAAAAACACGTCCTATCGGAGGCGAGAGTTTAATCCTGACAGCAGTCACGTGAAAATAATTACAGTCCAAAGCTGCGTGGCCCGTTGAGCGCGCGATAAATCAGCGCGCGCAACGGGTGGGCTTAAACTGTAATACGTAGAGAGCAAACGCGGTAATACAGAAAATTCGCGCTGACGTCCCGTCGAACTTTCGTCTAACTCGCTCGTTTTCCTACTGCACGCTGACCAATCCGGTTCGATCCCGATACGGATCACGTGACAGCGATGCACGAGCTACGTTCCGATGCGAGAGCAGACTATACGCGCGGAACTCGCGGGGCATAAGATATAGAAGTAACTAGGTAAATATTTCACGGTCGACTTACCCTCATGGTCGTAACCTCACATGGTTCCCCCGTTGCCGAAAAACAGCGTGAACCCACGGCGAATCACGAGTCTCGTGGTCGTCACCCATTCGCCATGCCGAAATCTCCGTAAATTGTACGACACTACGACCGAAACGAACTGCGTTGCACTGTCCGAGATTACGTTCCACTTTCACACTGTTGCCCGGGGCCCTTTGTCTCGTGACTATGGGAGAGAGGCGGACGAAGAAGGATGAAGTTCGATAGTTCTTCGCTACGAGGCGTTCGACACTGGCAGAGACGAAAACAGATGCTCGAACGGATAAATAGAATCGCGGAGATGTTTGAACTTGCGACGAGTCGGAAATACGAAACGAAACACCAGATGCGATGCGGAGAAGCGTGGTTGCGATGCTTCTTTCGGAAAAAGGGTACGAACCAGACGAGATGCGAGGTCGTGGCCCGGCAGCCGGCGACTGGCTGCTGCTCGAAAGCTCGCAAGCTCGAACCAGTCGGCCTGGCTAGGCGCAAGCTCCCTACTCAGCCTCCAAAACCCTCCTCCCATGTGGGGCTCCCGATGCCCCTGAATTTCTTCGGCGTGTCACCGCGAAAAATGCTGCTGCGCGCACCGTACACTCGCGCTTCTAACCTCCATTGCCACTCGACCGACGTTCACAAACAGTTTTTGTTGCGTTCATCGTTCAACCCGTTCACCTTTTGTCGCCTGTCACACAACTTCGGGGCTGGATTAACGTGTACGTCTTCTTTCCGTTATCCATCGAGTTCTTGAATACAACTCGAATATAAATTTCACTGGAACAACTCGAATATAAATTTCACTGGAACGACGCGAATGTTCGTTAATTAAGAAACGTTACTGCGTATCGCAGATTTAGAGGGCGCTTTGACACTGCGTTTCAATGCAGCAGCGACGTGATTTGTCGGCACTCGCGAATGTAAGAAAGTCCCTATGCGTGTCGTATGTGTATATATATATGCGACGTATAAATACGTATATACGTATGAACGTATATATGTATGTACGTATGTATGCATATAGGTATATATATGCATATACGAAGAAACGAAACAAGGGAAGAGAGGCGTATTATTCGCGAGCTACGAAACGTAGTTTTTACATACGCTATGAAATATGGTTATAAAATAGGAAGTTTCTAGAAATTATGAAACGTATGTCGCTTTTCACGTCACGCTCTCGCTGCCTTCGTTTCTATTTTCGTGTTTACTCTTTAATTTTTACACTCCACGCCTACGATTATGCAGTGTACGTTTTATAAAACACACGGCGTACCTTTACGAGTGACAAAGATGGTTTCCCGCCAATTACACTTTCGGCGTAGATTGTCGATGAACTTCACCCGCGGTTGAATAGTACAAGGAGACACTTTTAAACGAGAATACGATCGGAAGGTAGGCAAAACCGATAGTTACCTCGTCGATGCGTTGAGAAACCGCCGATTAAGCTAAGTAACACTCTACGAATTGCCGCGACGTGACTTTTACGTCTTCTCGCGAACACGTCTTCCATAACCGCTCGAGTCAAGTAAGCGAAAGTACTACTTCAGTCAATGCTTGCGTTTCAGTTTGAATAAAACCAAAATTCCAATAGCACTTTTAACGTCTTTCCTACAGCTATGTTCACTTTTGCACGTACTTGTTTTGAGATTTATGGTAAATCGTAAATATAAACGTAAATTAAAGTTTACGGACTGTTAATTTTAATTTCTTTGATTAATTTATATTTTGACTAGCTTATTTGAATTACGACCAATGGTCACGCTTCGCGAGAAAGTGGAATATCTTTTCAGTGCGAAAGAGGAATATCTTTTCAAAGCGAGAGAGGAATATCTTTTCAGCGCGAAAGAGGAATATCTTTTAAGCGCGAACAGGACTATCTTTTAAACACGAAATGGGCCTCGAATGCTAAGATTATACCAGCTGCGCGTTAATTATTACTTTTTTGCCGAGATGCTTTAGCTTGAAATTCTCATTATGCTGTATATTATTAAGTCACAGGCGTACATGCCGGATGTTCTTCTACGTGAATCTCGCGTAATTACGAGCAACACTTGGTTCCGCCATTTATGCATCGCGATCTCGTTTAACCGCTTCTTTACCAAATATGATACTTAACGTGTTCAAATCCCGAATACATTTTTTTTTTTTTAATTACGAATAAAGACAAATTCGTTTATCGTTACAATTAAGAATTTTATTGTACATGTCGAATCCTCTCTAAAATTCACGAACCTTCACAGGGACGTAATTACTGACCATGCTCCACGTAAATTCAGTCGTGCGAGATTCATTGTTCCACACGAATCATTCTTACTACGTAATTCCATGGTTCAGTCACGTATGAGTCTTTTGACTAAACTGCGCTCAACCGGCATTTATGACAATCATAAAAACCATTATAATTCCAATGTTCGAAATGCTGTACGTCAGCCGAATTTGATTTATCTTGATCAAAGGAGCAATTAATTTTCAATAATTATTCTCGTCGGTTCAAAACAAGCTTTTCACCGTATTATTTTACTCGAATACGAAAAGAAAGCAAAGAATCGTGGTTGCTCAATCGTTTCAGGAACGGCAACGATCCTTGAAACGGAACGATTCGACAGACGTATATCTCTAAATGATGCAATACACGCGAGGGTACTATTCTACTATTAGAAACCTAAGACCCAATGCAAACCAGCGATGCGTCGTCGTTGGTATTTCATGTATCTCAAATGACGCAATGCACACGAGGGTGCAATTGCATTATTAGACGAAATCGTAACCACGATCATCTGCATCGGGCCTTACTTTCTAATGATAGATTCGCACGCTCCTGTGCAACACTCCGTATACTTTGTCTTCATTGAATCTTACATTTCTAATATCAAGTACATTGCATCATTCGGACAAACGTATTTCGTCGAATCTCACAGCGTCACAGATGCGAAATTCCAATAATAGTGCCGGATCATTCGTCTACATCGAGACGAATGGCACGTGACAACGCTCCCTCGGTCAATTTGTAGGGTTTAATTAACTTTGTACCAGACACGAGTCTCGTTGTCTCCGACGATCCCAAAATGAGTACACGATGACAGCGAGTAGTCTCCTGTCTTTAGGCTTTACATCCTGACACAGCTAATGATTAATTCCGTGAGACTATTTCGGTAGACGAACAAGCTTTCATTATCTCTGCATCCTGTCGTTATTTAATATTTAGCAGTAAGGTAGAGCGGATCTGAGTGGTGGAACGCCGTTTGAGATACCGGAGGAATTCAAGCCTCGGTAGCTCGATAAACAACCTCTTGTTTATCGATAATTAAAGAGCTTCGTCGGTGCAGAATTATCAAACGTGGATATCGACTTTTCGTAACTTTCCAGATATATCAAACTTTTAATTAACATCGCATATGTGTTTCATTTACATTTTTCGCGTTTGCGTCATCGCGTGCATTTTTCATCGTAACGCAAAATTTTATTTGTGATATTTTTATTCGAATGGAATTACAACGCACGATGCACTCGTGACACGGTGCCGCGAGAAGTTAAGGAAATTTAAATTTAATTTTTGGTAATCTCGTTCCCAGTCGATCGAGTAATTTCGACATCGAGTGAACAGGGAGAATACATCGTCGTATGTTCATAAACGAATTTGTCCCTCGCGATTCGAAAGGGCAGGCTAAAAAATCGAGAAATCGAACGTCCAAGTTTCCAATCGATAACCACGTAAGCGGACAGAACGAGCTCGCAACAAGCGCCATTTGCTTTTTCAAATATCCTCTTTATGTGCCATGTTCACTCCGAAATCCGTGCATGCGTTTCAATTCCCTCTACTCAAAAAGTACACACGCACACGTACGATCGATACGGCGTTTAAACACCGAAGCACTAACCCGAGTGATGGGATTTTTGCGACTGTCACGATTAGCTCCGAATTCTTTTTAATTAGTCCTGCACGTTACTCAACGTCGGCACAGCTTTCTGGTTTCGCGTTTCTGCAATTTCTGCAGTGTCTTATGTCACATGGGATTGCTCAATAGTGACAGGATATATTTGTGTATCAAGGATTATGAGTACTTGAAATTCAGGTTCGTATCTTGAATGTACGTCGCATTTCGTGTATCGTACGTACTAAACTACTGCGCCGTGTTATCCGGGTCTTGAGAGACGAAATGATAGAAAATTTAATCGAAGATTTTCGAAAGAAAAGAGACGAAAGTGGGCATGGATCTTTTCTTCGTTACTGGAGGAATTTATCGAATGGACGAATGATAACGAAGAGATATCTGGAAGAACAACAGTGATTGTCGTGCGAAGTTCCTTTAATGACAAATGGTCGGGGTATGTGCTGAAACGTGATTTAGTTGCTATCGTGTCTGTGTGATAGTTTCGTAAACTCCATTTTCCTTCTATCCGCCGCCTTGGCAGATTGGCGACGGCGATGATCGAGGACCCAGGAATATTCGAGAATACCCATTTATCCATTTATCTAACGAATACGAAAGAAAGATCAATCGTCGCGCGTTCTACCTCGCTTTTTCACTCTCCTCTTCCATTTCTATCGCCACACTGTGGAGCCGATACGCCCAAATGCGGCAAAAAATATTTTTCATCTGACAAACTGAATAAAGTATATAATATACGAATATATTACTAGATAATTAATATTTATGTTAATTATATATTTATATGTTAGTTAAATTATGTTATTATATAGTACATTATTTGCTTTCTTTATATTAATATATATATAAAAGCCTCCGTTTGATGTGGCTATATTGATATGGCTGTTTCAAAAATGCAGCATTTTCGCGCGCATAGCTTGCCTAACCACACCCAACCTCACTTCCCGCCAAATCGAACGTACCGTTCACATATGGCGGAATATTTTCGCGCGTCAAAGTAAAGTTTTCAGCTCGTATACAAAACGTTTTGTGAAACAGTGTTATCAGTGTTTGGTGTTTCAATTGCTATAAGTGACGAAATATAAATTCAAGAAAAGTAATGCGCAGTGTCAGTCATTACTTCGTAGCATAGAAACTGTAGGTTATTTTCGTAACATTGTCGTAATATTTTCGAATGGGTTAGAGTACCAGGTTAAGAAATTCAGGGAAATTTAGCAAGATCAGAATATTTACGTGTCTACATTTGTTCGGTTGTAATATATTATATGTGGAACGAAGTGAGGCTACGTCGTACGTAAAAAAAATAATATTGCGTAATTACATAATATCAATTGTAGATTCTAGAGTTCCATTGTCGATTGAGATATTTGGTGGAGATAGATTGAAAGCAACAGTTTTCTAATAGTATTCTCAATTTTTCTCTGATTTGGAAGGACCATGTACGAAATAAATTTGCAAAAATGAAAATAGTATAAAAGTACTGCGCAATTATGGAATATCAAATGTGGATACTATATTTCGGCTCTTAATTCGAAATAAATTTGCAAAAATGAAAATAGTATAAAAGTACTGCGCAATTATGGAATATCAAATGTAGATACTATATTTCGGCTCTTAATTGCAATATTTAGTTAAAATATTCCGAATTAAGCAGTTTTCTAAAAAGTTTTCATAATTTTTCTCCGATTTCTACGTGCTACGTGCGAAATAAAGTGACGGTAGTGAAAATCCTATAAAGATACTACGCAGTTTTGTGATATCGATTGTTGATACTAGATTTTGGCTGTCAATTGCAATATTTAGTTAATATATTCGGAATTAAGCAGTTTTCCAAAAAATTTTCCCAATTTTACTCCGATTTCTACGTGCTACGTGCGAAATAAAGTGACGGTAGTGAAAATCCTATAAAGATACTACGCAGTTTTGTGATATCGATTGTTGATACTAGATTTTGGCTGCCAATTGCAATATTTAGTTAATATATTCGGAATTAAGCAGTTTTCCAAAAAATTTTCCCAATTTTACTCCGATTTCTACGTGCTACGTGCGAAATAAAGTGACGGTAGTGAAAATCCTATAAAGATACTACGCAGTTTACTGATATCGATTGTTAGTAATAGATTTTGGCTGTCAATTGTATTAGTTAGTTAAAATATTCCGAATTAAGCAGTTTTCTAAAAAGTTTTCATAATTTTTCTCCGATTTCTACGTGCTACGTGCGAAATAAAGTGACGGTAGTGAAAATCCTATAAAGATACTACGCAGTTTTGTGATATCGATTGTTGATACTAGATTTTGGCTGTCAATTGCAATATTTAGTTAATATATTCGGAATTAAGAAGTTTTCCAAAAAATTTTCCCAATTTTACTCCGATTTCTACGTGCTACGTGCGAAATAAAGTGACGGTAGTGAAAATCCTATGATACTACGCAGTTTACTGATATCGATTGTTATTCATAGATTTTGGCTGTCAATTGCAATATTTAGTTAATATATTCGGAATTAAGCAGTTTTCCAAAAATTTTCCCAATTTTACTCCGATTTCTACGTGCTACGTGCGAAATAAAGTGACGGTAGTGAAAATCCTATAAAGATACTACGCAGTTTTCTGATATCGATTGTTGATACTAGATTTTGGCTGTCAATTGCAATATTTAGTTAATATATTCGGAATTAAGCAGTTTTCCAAAAATTTTCCCAATTTTACTCCGATTTCTACGTGCTACGTGCGAAATAAAGTGACGGTAGTGAAAATCCTATAAAGATACTACGCAGTTTTCTGATATCGATTGTTGATACTAGATTTTGGCTGTCAATTGCAATATTTAGTTAATATATTGCGAATTAAACAGTTATCCAAAAAATTTTCCCAATTTTGCTCCGATTTTTACTTGCTAGGAGCCAAATAAAGTGACGGAAGTGAAAATCCTATAAAGATACTGCGTAGTTTGCTGATATCGATTGTTAATTATAATTTTTGGCTGTCAATTGCAATATTTAGTTAAACTATTCCGAAATAAGCAGTTTTCTAATAGTTTTTCCAATTTTGCTCCGATTTTTGCATGTGATATGCGGGTTAAAGTGGTGCGAATATAAATCTACAGTATTGCTGCCCTGTGCCGGAACAATTGTTTATTGCGATACCTTTCGAAGTTGGAGCTAATGGCAGCTATTCCTTCTTGTAAAATTAAGCTGAAATTCCAACCTTTAAGTCGTCCCACGAATGGATGCTGATGGGCGCTGCATATACTACGAAAAGGTATAGTGAAACTTGAAAGTATTTAAATTATTATAACTAAAAAATATTTAAAAAAGAAATTTTTAATTTTGCTTAATTT
Source organism: Eufriesea mexicana (assembly GCF_001483705.2). NCBI lineage: Eukaryota > Metazoa > Arthropoda > Insecta > Hymenoptera > Apidae > Eufriesea > Eufriesea mexicana. Next base: position 1,730,660 of record NW_016909472.1, on the reverse strand, counting down.
AAGGATTTACTAGGTAAATTTCATTATGTCATTCACTATTCAGTTATAATGGACCAATTTACAAAACAGAATAATAATTTCATATAATTTTCAACTCGACTTGTGCAAAGTCACGTAGTGATCCCTTAAATCCTCAAACATTAAAGAAAATCATTCTATATCATTCTCCATAAGCCTAATTAGTTATCGGAAAACAAATTGTTATTGAAATTAAATTTTCCTGCAATAACTTTTTGCCACTTTTTGGCACAATGCATCCCACAGTGCGCCGTGAGAAATAATTAAACGACCTCGAATATTATTGCAATATACAGGTACGAGTTACGTCAAGGTTGAATTTTTGTTCCTTCTAGGACAGGCTGGTCTTTTAATATGGAAATCGGTCTCGATTTATCATCCGAGATGATCGACCAGTCTATTACCGAGAAGACCTTTCAACTGTATCGATGTCTCTCTCGTAATACCTGTGCGTCACATCCACTGAAATATCAAGATTAAAATAAGCCATCCACGTTGATCGATACGCAAACACTTTTACCTCGTTCTCCCTTACACGAACTTTCATACCCACCAGGTCACGGTAGCATTACTCTATTTTATCGCAATTGATCTCGGCTCATTTTTCCTACTTCCGGATGCCATCCGGTTAGCCATATTTCACTCACCACTACATGAAACCAGCGCGATCCCCGTATGCGTGACTGGGAAAGTTCACAAGACGGAAAATTAGGATGATTCAAGCGCTTTAGCCTCTGCTATTCGTTTATCCGACCGGGAACGAGAGGAAGACGCTTCTGTGGGAATGGAGGTGGAAGAGATTCGAGCGTGATTCGAAGGGAGGTTGGTGCACCGTGCATTCTTCCCTCTGTTCGCGTCTGTCGAGCCGGAAGGGCATTTTAAAAGTGACACAAGCCTATTTGTCTGCGGTGACCTCGATGGTGCAATGACAACGCGTTACAGCCCTCTCGTCCATCCACTTTTTCCGTGCTTTTCAGTGTCATCCCAGCCCTCCTCTGCCTTCTTTCGCTTAAGTTTTGCCGTTTGCATCAACAGCGAATTCCATTACCCTCTTGTCCCTTTTTTCCTCGAAGTCTCGATTAATGACGCTCGTTTCCTCCTTCGATGGCCAGGGAAAAATGAAAGACTCTGCTAGGTTATTTCTCTCCGGCTGACGTTGGATTTACCCTAATAGACTTATGGTATGAACAACTTCGCTGTTGGAATTACCACGTACAAACGTAAATTCCTTTCGGATCCCGCGATAATTGGTGTATCAACGGGTCGGACAGCTAGATTCTATGTCTCACTTGGCTCTCGTCCTGTGATGATCCAGGTCGAAGTAATTTCGTTCCATCGTGGAATTGCTGCAATAATGGCAGCTCTGTAAAGAATTATAGCGCTCGTATAAAATTTCAACAAGCAACTGTCCGTCGTAAAATCATTTCGTAATAATACTTTGTTATAGAAGATAATTTATTACAACACGACTGATCGACGATTCTACAAGGAGCGGAATAAATTGACCGTGAAATCGAACCGGATGACACCTCGATGGAATTGAAACGCGATTAAACTCGAACCTCTTAAAATCCGATTCGCACCGCGTAATAAGAACCATTCGGGGGAAAAGGTATCTAATACCTCTCTCGTTACAAGAGGGTGACGACAGCTGTCTGGATGCGCGTATCGAAACCGCCTTATCGACTGTTCGAAACTGAGTCTGGTGGATTTTCTGGAAGGAAGAGGGCAATTTAATCAAAACGACAATTACCTTCGGCACAGGGTCCCGATATGCTCCGGGACACGCTATTTCCTCCTTCGAGAACCTCTCCGGTATCCTCCGGAGGAAAAAAGAATTCCGAGATAATGGCGCGTGGCACGGAATCGAGATCCTTTTATTCGTGCAATCTCGGGGATATGGAGCAAGGGATGAGGTTGGAGAAGCGGCGAAGAAAGAGGATACAGAAGAGGAGAGAGCTCTTACGGCTTTCTACCCTCCACCCCGATCGTCAATTTTCATCGATTGCTCTTATTTCGCGTTTGCCAGGGACCACATAAACAACCCCATCCATCAAACACACCCGCGCTCCGTATCATGACTCTATACACCGTATATCCGTGATGCCCCGTCGCGAGAATACGGTGGACTTCCGGCTCGACCGTCGGTGCTTAACGTTTCGTTTAGAGATCCGATTCGACGCGTGTCTTTCGAATCACCAACCACGTCGGAACTCAGCGAACATTGCAGAGAGAAATATCAAAGCTGAGACGCGTTTCCAGGGAGCATTCTCCGTTGTGACTCTGTTATGACGGTCCAGGTGGAAAACGCGATATCGATGCAAGCACCAAGGTTGCTTTGTGTCTGATATTATATTCGCTTTGTCGGTAGAAATGATCGGGACGCGGAATAATAACCGAGGAATTAAATCCTTGCAATTTTTTCTCACTCAGTAACAGCCATAAAATTCTATATTTTTACATAAGATATCGTGTTCCATCGGCTTTCCTAAAATAAAGAATAACATTTTTCTATTCGAAGCTTCGTTATGGAGAAAATCGACTTTGTATATTCACCTGTGCGTCGCGCCTTTTTAGAAAAATCCACATTTCTCGGAAACTGGGGGTGATAGCTCTATCAGGAGGAATTTCGACAGAGATTTCGCGTGTTCGGGATAGTAAGCTCTACGAGAATTACCCAAAGGATAATACGGATTAGAGCGGAAGTTAAAATTTGTTGGACAGTGTAATGAACTGATCGATGAACTGGAAGAACTTTGCGGCTGAGAGATGAATTTCGAAGGAAACTAGTGGTGCTTTTTCTCAGAACCACAACCTCGAGGAAGTGCTTGACGGAACATTAAGCTGTCGAGGATAAAGAGAACCGTAGCCTGTTATTTGCTAGGCAAAGTCTGTGTTCGTTGATCGATCGGGATCGAATCGGCAATGAAAATCGAGCATTGCTATCTGGAACGCGAAATTCTCGAGCTTCCGTTCGTCTGCGGAATTTTATTGCACGGAGATAACTACATTGCGGCGTAAATTATTCGCGTTAAGGATAAATGGGAAATTTATAGCGCCGGTAATTGCTCGCATTTAATTGGAAAATTAAGTCGCCGTGTACACGACGGGATATATCGAAAATTACAAATTTTCACCGCGTTCATTTGCGAACGAAATGCTGCTAATGTACTCGTATATCGCGTGTAAATTAAATACAAATACGAAAACAATGGAACGTATTGTTACATTTATACGTCTCTTGAATTTACTTCCGACAACGCATTTTCTACGCTTACGCGAGAGGTCGTTGAAGTTTAATTTTGGAAATCACACAGCCATAAAATCCGGACCAAAAGGCGAACCGGGAGAAGGTTATACGTTACAATTTACCCTTGGGTGAGAAATAAATTTTCAAAGGCTAGCCCGGCACCACGGTGGTTTCGTCCCGTGTTTTACAGTTGCCATTGACTAATCTAGCTGCAGTAGAATAAATGCGAATGTCGTTACTGTTTTACAAGCACGTCTCTTAAACGTTCGCCGTAACGGTCAATTCTGTTCGAAGGGTGCGCATCCTTCCAAGAGTGTTCGCATTTTAAAGTCTTCCTTGAAACGGTTACAACCGCCGCGATGGTCGTTGCATGACCTACAAGTCGAGTAGACGTAATTCCGAAGAGTCGTGTAAGACGAAATTAGCGGGAAGTTACAACCGCGACGCAACGTGCACCTATTACCTCCATAAAATCGTTGCAACAAAATTATTCCCATTTTTCATCCCATGGAAATAGAGATGATTTTTCGACTCGCGAAACTTCATTTCAAATGCCGCGAAATGCGAATATGGATGTTAAATCGAACGACAGCAGATAATGCCGTAGGTAGACCTCCGATTTACGATACTTTGCAGCAAAGGCAATTCTGCCTGTACCATTACGGTAAACATCAATCGCATGGCGTTTTCGCGGAATTAATCGCAAAGCCTCGTGCCTCCTATGCACGCTCTCGAAACGTTCATTACACCGGCGAATTCGTAATCCGCTTCACGAGCCTCCATTTACTCGCTATACGTCGCGTTATCGAGCAACCGTCGTTCACATACCGAATTCACGCGTGACACGCGGAAACCTTCGAAGAATCTCTCATTAACGTGGCCGATAAACGATGCTTTGACAGTGGCAAAGGGCTTTCCGTGTCTGCTTACGTCACAGTGCCCACATGGGAATTACGTTATCCGCGCACGAGGGGGTGGGTGGCTAATAAATGGCTGATCAGATGAATTAGCGTGCGGCAATAACCGCGTAACAAAGCGGGTTCGCATAACGAAATGTCATGGTACGAATGCGCAGGAGTCGTTAATTAATCAGTCCTCTCGCCTGCCGCGTATTGGCCTGCTTGAATAAATGGCGGAGCATTGGAATCATCTCACCGCCAGGTGATAAATATCTCCGCATTATTCGTTATTCATATAACATGCATATATGCATATACGCGGCGGCATTGTGTCGGAAAAGGGGAAAATGGAGTCGTGGCCTGGGACGAACGGGCACCGGTTAATTCGGTATAAATTTACATGTAATAATATTTCCGTTTCGCTCGTCCGCCTGCAACGATTTTTCCCATCACACCGCCGCGGACCGATGTCTCCCGTGTCGTGTTTATAGAAATACGCGTAAAATACGCCACGCGATGGTGTAGAAACGTCAGTCGAGCGTTGAAAAATTTCCAATTCGTTTTTATAAGCTGACCGGTAACTCGGCCGTTTGTCAATTAAAATTCCAGCCGAGTTAAGAGTTAACACGGGATTCGTGATTTACATCGACCATCGCGTTCGCGTGTAATTTATAATACGCCTCGGCTCACGCGATGTATTTAAAATATTTAAAAAACGGCTACCTCGGCAAATACATCATGTCAACTTGTCGAGAACTCCGTGCAAGGGTCGATCTGTTTGTATCCTCCGATGTAATCGTTCGATAATTATAATCGTAAATTGGGAAATATTCGCAAGTATACGTGATCAGTTTACACGAGGGATTGGTTATTCAAAAGTTGTACCCTAAAAGAATATACCTTGAAAGATAGCCGCGTGAACGCTGAGAAAGCGTTTCACGGAAAGCCACTTCGATATCTGGGATCTTGCGAATATCCGTGGAAATTTCGCGATTCCTGTAATTTCTCCGCGAATCTATCTCGGGGGACGAAGAAACGGGGACAGTGGGTAAGAGGGTCCTCTTTTCCTAGATTTCCAACTAGATTGCGGCTTCGAATACGTTGGCGGGACGTTTCGTCAAGTAGAGTCGCGCGAAATTCGTTCTCGCAGAAACTAATCCATTATTTCGACGCGCGACGTTCGTCTTTGGCATACAAAGCGGAATAAAATTTTCGACGTTCCCGTCGCAACGAGAGTATTTCCAGAACGAATAAATTTGGAAATTGTGAAAGTCGAGAGGAACTAACTGACACGCCGCCGTATTAAACACGATACGTGCGCGTGGGATCTGTTGGCGATGATAATGGCTGGCTTAATTTGTTTCGTATCAGTTGCTAACTAACGCGAAACTCTTGTTTGAGATGTTGTTTGACACTGGACTAATATTGACGGCGCAACGACGCTCGCGACTACCGTGCACCTGATTTGCATAACGAAATCGGCTAAAAAGTTCCTTCAAATAGACGCCGTGTTTCCGGCGGCAACTTTCGTAGAACGCTGGATACACGATGCACGAGGTATTTCGGTCACGTTTCTCGATATTACTTCTAATCGGATATAATTAAAAGAAAGGAAAAACGACGCTTGTTCCGGCAAAATTCGCGGTACTTTCAGCATATGTAGAGCGGAAAGATGAAATATCTCTCGAGGAAATTAAAATGCCAGCCTGACGTGGAAACAGAAGCTCCGCTTACTTATTTATTCCATTATAAAAGCTTGCGGCGTTCCGTTGCGCGGCGGTCTTCCTGCCAGGTTCAACACGCTTTTCTCGTTGGCGGCGCTTTAAAAATTCGGTTTTTACGTCTCATTTGGGAACACGATATTAAAACCTATGTCCCCGACCTAGAACGTATACCTTTCGCGACGACGTTAAGCGAGCTATTGCTCGGAAAGCTAATAAAATTATGGAAGGAAACGTCCCGAATTTTATTAAAATTTCCTTTCTTAAACGCGAACAATAGTCGTGTATCAATGAAATTTACGAGTATGACTCAGTCTCGGACCATTTATTCCATTATCAGAAAATTCTCTCATCCAAATATTAGTGTCTTCCAACTGATTCGAATAACAGGGGTTCTACAATGCGATACTTTAACGAGAACGAGACACGTTGAAGCGTGCTATTCCAACGAAAAAATGGTCATTCTTTCGGTTACACCCCTGTTTCTTATTCGAAATTGCGGTAACCGTGCCGTGGAACGATTTTTCCCCCGATTCGGCCATCAGATATCCACCATTTTCACATTTTCGACGCCTTATTTGTCGTCGGGAGTTAGCGTCCAGCCGAGAACGCAGGTGAAAAATTGCAGAAACGTCAGTCGCACAAAGCCCGGGTTATTTTCCGGGGGCAGAAGTAACAGGACAGCCCGTGTCCAACGGCGGGGTGACGGGGAGGGTTGACAAGGGGAGAGAAGAAATTAAAAGTCCTACATATGTCGTCGGTTTCGCGACACAAAGGGTTAATGAACAGTCAAGGCGATGATCGAGGATGGGGGGAACAAGGAGCGAACAAGGGGCGAAGAATAAAAGTGAAAAAGTGGAGAGAGGGCGGTAATAGGAGATTTCTCGCGAAACTATGAATTTTTTTATCGCCAACGACTGCTGCACCGTTTTTCTCGCGTGCAGCTTCATTTCTTTTGCGTCTATTACGTGTCACGGACCGTGACGCATCGCGTTTTGAAATTCCTTTCGTTCCTCCATGTCGCGCGACCTGGTTTCATTATATTTTTCCACCCTCTCCTTCGGCTGAACCCGAACTCGTCTCGAAAAACAGTTTCCACCTATTTCTCTACGCTAGAAAACGCGCGAGACGCGTTGGAGGTCCCTCGCGAGGGAGAATATTCGCAAATTTGCAGAAGAAGTCTTGCTCGTGCAGCGCCATTTTTTTCGCGAACCACGGACAAGCTTTGGGATGTATCGCGCTTTCAAATACCGGGTGATGTCTGATTTACGAGGAGTAAAGAATATTGAACCAACCATATGGCGCAAAGTACGTTTAAAATACGATCTTCGAGTTCTCGTCGATTTATAAAATTCCGCTTCTTTTAAACCATTTTCAATTTAATCCCATCTCCTCTCTCTCTCTTTCGCTCGAGGAAGATTCGTAAAGCGAGGAAGAATATAAAATAGAGTTTCCATTTCGATAGATTTACCCGCGCGCGTTACTCGCATAGATACACCGACGAGCTATCGAAATCGGTGGGGCGTTTCGTAAAATACGACGAAACGGTGGACCTAGACCGACCGTTTTATCCATTTTTCGCAAACCGAATATTAAAAACCAGAGACAGAGGGGTGGACAAAGGACGAGAGGAAGAAAGGAAGAAAGTGGAAATGACGTTTCGTCGATCGGAATGGGCCAAAGGGATTCACCCCGTCGCGGATGGGCGCGCTCTCTATTGGTTCACCGACTTGTCGGACGGAAATGATTTTTCTCGATCGTTTAATCCAGTCTAGCCATTTCCCTCGCGTCGTGATCTAGGTGTTTATCGATTTCCGAAGTCCACGGCAGCTAGTCTTATTATTCGAGACAGAGCCGATGGTAAATTCGCGAAGGGGGTGTTAAACACGGAATACCCCGGGTTCTCGATTATCGTCGCTTTGCCGAACTTTCCATCGGGTATCTCGGACTGGCTGAACTAAATCTGCACCTCTCACCCCCGATAAAACTTTGGGGAATTATTTAAATGCCTCGCACCCGATCGACCACTTCGTCGAATCCTGCAGAGTAATCGCGAACCACCCCAACCTCGGCTACGAATTCAATCATGCGACCTCGGCTGTTCCGATTGCTTCGCGGAAAAGCGAGACTCTCGCAAGAAGCAACGGCTGCGGAACTGTACCGGTGCACCGTGCCGTTAAATGCCCGATCGATTTTACGATTTTGTTGCAGCCTCCTTGTCCCGCCGGAATTAAACCTTGCAACGCGAGAAAGTTGTTGCTTCGGTTTGTTCGCGGACGAGATGGAACCAGCGTTTTTAGTGGCAACGACGGTGATACCCGAGGCTAATTGACCCGAATAGTTCAACGAGTAATATATCATCCTCCACGCGGAGTAATTTCGGCCAGTGGAAGGTCCACTTTTTGTTAATCGTTCGTCGAGATCGCGAAAGATTCATGAATATTCGGTAGCTGGTAGAGGATACCTGGTCGCGTACAAAAATTCGAAAGTGGTCTTGGAAATTTATTTAAGAGAAGGATACGGATAAGATAGGGTCATTGAGACGATTAATCGATATCGATTAATAACGAGAATAAAATAATTTGTCTGCCAATTTATTCCACGTAAAACGAAATACGAGGCTCGGACGAAACTCTTGAAGGGAAGCATATGAAACTTCTCGAGGAAAACCCGTACGTGGAATATAACAAAGACATCGGCAGCAAAGAAACCGAAGCGCAGAAATTATAGCGAGAGAAAACTTCGAACCGCGGAATAATCGAAAATTCGAATAAGTAGTATAATCGTATGACGTGTCTCGAGCTCGAAGCACCCTTTCGTTCGATTACCCCTCTCGCAGCTGGGATGTACTTACGGCTGGCTCAGATAAATTTCAAATACCACGACACGCTATTTATAGGGATTTTAAAAGCATCGTGAACACCGACGAAGTCATTCCCGAGGCTAATGGCGATCTCAGGTGCGGCGAGTGTGCGCCAGCTCGAAGAGAATGGCTGTCAGGTGGGCCGTAGGTACAGTGTCACGCTAATAGGCCTGGCAGCGTAACTGCTGTCGTAGTTGCCTCGTTCCGTTAATTGTCGCGGTCGCTTTGTAATTTGCAGTTCAGAACTGCATCCGGCCGTCGAAGAAGCGACGCCCAACATAATCGGGCCCCAGCCAGGAAACGGATATGGCCGGCCAGCTCCCGTGCGTGCGCCTAAGTAGCCCCGCTCGAAGAAAGCGTGATCTTGATTTCGCGAAAGTGAAACCGGTCCCCGGTTTTCGATTTAATTAGCCGGCCCTCTTATCTAACCGCCTCGCACTTTTTCCACGGTTCAAGTCCGCATTCTGCGCGGTGAAGTTCGCGTTGTACTCCGTACTGAGGCGCCGAGTCGCGGCACTAGTTGCGGAATAAATTTGCAGGACTTAATTGGAAATCGTATTGTTGCGACCACGTAACGAATTTCGTCAAATTTCGCTTCAATTACCATCGAGGCAACAACGAAACTTACATTTCAACTTATCTCGAATCGAACGATTGCTTTCTGAAACGATTGTACGGATTCGACGCGTGATCGTGATTCCTAATGACTATGACGATGAAAATTACGAAAAGCTTGACATTTAAAATTATTCGATTTTAGGACAGAAAAACTTTCGAGCTGTTGAAATAAAATCAATCTAGAGAGGTAAACTCGGTGGGGCGAAATTCGACGTTCAGCATTTGCGCAACATTTCTCGAGATTATTATAATTATATTCGTGAAACGATTTCGAGGATTACAGTTGATTATCAATTCGCGTTCGAATGGGATTTCCAAAGAGCATTCGAGTAGGAATCTAGCCGCGAGACGTAATGCCACGCGAGTTGGATTCCAGTGAAGGTACGGTATTTCAGGTCATCTCGCAACAGGAATGTGGCTGCATGTGGAAAAATGGCCAAGCTCCCTTCGTCGAATCGGAATTGTGTAAACGAAAATGACGGCAAAGGTCAGCGTCTCCTTTTCCACTTATTTACATCGCCTTAACGATCATTAGTTACGAATGGCCTCGCAACGCCGAGCTTCTTGCGGGAATTCGTTATTCCGCATTCTATCGCGTCCTTAATGAATATTCAGGAACCAGCGTTCATATAGATAAGCATTTTTGTCCAGCCTTGGTCTTCGAATTCCTCGATACGATTTCTTTCGCGAGTAATCGACCAGGTGATCGAACGTGCTCGATCCTGAACTCGATCGGTCGTTCGGTCAGTCCGGGTTGTCCGCTCGTTCCTAACTCCAAGATCAATGTTTCCGAACGAAACGATTCAGTCGCTGGATGAAATCGCGCGACCGCTCAGCTTTGGAATCGTTGCGTCCCGATCACGATAATTCTCGTTTCGCCGAGTAAAGCGTGCTCACACAGAGCGAGGATCGAAAAGGAAACGCGTTGCGAAAGGTGCACGCTGGAATCGGAATCGGGGACAAAAACGAACTCTGTATTATCCTCGAGTCCTCGTTGAACGTCGGTCTTTAAATGTCCAACAGGCTTCTCGCCAGGCTTTTTAGTAGACTTCGCGAACGTATGTAAAATGCCGGCGTTACCATTAACGTTAGGCATCGAGGTGCGGAATGCGAGATTCTCGCGAGGATAGGGCTCCCTCGGGTCAGCTATTTAGCTCAAATTTTGCGCATAGTTATTACACACCGTGTGCGATAGCTCCGTGAACGTACGAGTCCGCGATTCGAAACTTTCCTCGAGGAAATCCAACTCGAGATCCCTGTATTTTCCAGCACGCGTACCGGCGACGAAGCGTAATTACTCGTGGAATAAAAGCGCGGTAACGACCTTAATCGAACGTCTGCGTTGTACGCTGGACAAAAAGGCAAAACCTTGGTGCATCGGTATTTGCTCGGAAATGGTGTGCGAAATTTGAAACGAATCAGCGAGTGGAACGCGACGCGCAACCTTCCATTAACGACCATCTCGTCGCATTAAAGCCGACAATTATTCCACGGTACAAATTCGACGCGTGCACGAGGCAAAAGCAGCGGCCAAGCCTCCGCGGAATCATTCACGCGACCTCTCACTCTCTCCCTCTCCCACGTGTATCTCATGGCGTGGAACCGTGGCATGGCGGGAGAGAGAAAGGAGAAAATCGTGAAAAGCTCGCAAGAGCGAAACAGGGACAGGCATAGAAGGCAGAAGGCGCGTCCGAGAAAGAGTGGAAGGCACGATCGGGAACGGCGATCCTTTCTTTCTCTCCTCCTCCTCCCTCTCGCAGTTTCTCTCTCGCCGGTTCACCTGAGAATCGGGGAATGTCCTCGTGGCGAGAGTAGTCGTCAGTGTCTCGGTAGACCTCCATCTGGAGCCTAGCTGTGTTCAGGAAACGATCGCCGGTTCGTTGGCGTGCCACTCGGTGTCACGTGTGGCGTCTGAACGCGCGCTGTCGGATCTCGGGACGGAAACACGCCGCCGATGATACAGAGAATCCCGAAGGTAGAAATCACGTTGATCGCAGCTGCCGCGACGTCTTCCGGTCCCGCGTGCCCCCCATTCGATCCCGTCTACGCCCGCGACTCTCATTCGACTCCGTCGCGACGAGAACGCGGAAACCTTCCTACGGGAGACATCCTGCCAGTGGGTTGCGTGATGTGAAGCTCTAGAGGGAACGGGATTGTCGAGTGAAATGTAAATAGCGTAACGAAAGGCTAGACCTGCGAGTGGAGCTTCGATCGCACGGTTTTCGGCTGGTCCGGTCTAGCGACTCTTCCGAGACCCTTTGCCAGGTGACGTGGGTCGGGTAAGGTGGTACTCATCGGTCCACGGATAGGTAAACACACTTTTATCTATGCGTGTTCTTGAGCTGGATCTTTGACATCGTAACGACCGTGATCTTTGGTTTTTAAATCGAAGTATCGGACATCGAGAGACAGAGCGCGCCAGGATTGATAGACTTGATATCCTTGATACCGTTGCTGCTAGCTCGACGTCGAGCATCGCGTCAGGTACATTAGACGGAAGGAAAGAGAAATCGGCGATTATTCCATCGTTTTATCCCCGGTAGCAACTCGTTCGTAAACTGGACCACTTATCCTCGCGAATTTTTCGATGTTGCGACAATATCGCAAATTCGATACGTTAACCACCTGTTCCTCGACGCCTCGTCGGATCCTCGATCGCGAGCCTCGACCAACGATTTTACGACGAGAAAGATACTAAACGCGAGCCGTTACGACCAATCGATGACCGGCATCGTGTCGCTAATAGTTGGCTCGTTCGATGTTAAACGAGGCATAACTCTTTGCCGTGAACCTGATGACACTGCATCGACACCACGGGTCGTGTCGCCTGGTCGCAGTGCAACGCGACCGCGAAGGAAATTGTTCGAAACGACGGTGGGGTGAAAAGCTCGAGTGCGGTTCGCGATTTGCGCGCAATTTAATCGGACGATTCAACTGCATTAGACGCACCGGATGATCAGCGGGAGCGCGACGTGCCTGGCTGTAATCGGGAGGAAATAATTTGTTTGGTCAAGCACCAGTTACGCGAAATCTGATTGGTTGCAGATGATCGATCGGTTTACAGGCCACGCGGGGGAATTAGGGCCCGTTTGCGGGTTATCGTTGCTAATCGTTCGACCGTGATTTCCGGCCTGCAGTTCGACTAAACGGCGCACCGCGCTTTTCGCGAATCCGCGGCCACGTTCCGTACCGTGAAACGAATATTTTAGCCCGATATATAAAACCGTAAATAATATACAGCGACGTTTAATCGTTTAGCGTAATCGGTTTGCCTTGTTTTGTTTGCGTGTTAAATTAAACCTCGAATTACGCGCGGTTTCGCAACGGAGCGATACCAGCTTCGCTCCTGCTCGATTTTCGACGTAAGCAATTACAATAATTACGGATTAAATTAAACTGCGGATAATTATATCGTACGAAGAGGTACACGACATAATATCACGACGAGTATTGCAACAAATTCGTGGGAATTAAGATGCAGCTGGAGCCCGACAAGGTTTTGTCAGATAAATCGGCAGAGATTATCTGGGGGCAGGGTCACCTTTATGATCCGGACCTGTAAAGATCGGCGACATTGTTGGCACGCGACAGGGGCGGCTGCGCGATGTAACGCGACGTAACATTCCACGCGGGGCACCAAACGGGCGGAAAGCTTCGCGGGACGAAGAAACTCCTATTCACCTTTGATACCAGGATTTCCTCTCCGCTTGGAAATCTACTCTTGCGCACGACTTAAATTCGCGGAAATCTTCGACAGCAATTCCTTCCGCAACAAGGGACAACACGTTCGGAATCCCTCGATTTCCACTCTCTCCTGTGATACCGAACCGTCCGAGCATATTGAAATAGTTTAAACCTCGTTCTCGAAACTCTTAACCTCTTTTCCCTCGTTCGATTTCTCCGAATATCGAAATCTCTTCACACTCAACGAAATCCTAGAATTTTGTACCTCAAATATAAGAACTTTATTTGAATTTACTCGAATTTTATCTGTATTTACCAAGATAGATTATGGTTATATAAATAAAATGAAATTAAAGATTATATTTCATTATATTTATATTATAATTAACGTTTATGTCGCATACAGTAAGAAAAACAATCAACGGTTAGGACTTTATGGAAATTTGTAGGAATTTGTTACACGAAATAGATTTGAAAGATCGTAGATTGCCGCGGTAATCGTAACCGAATTTTTCTAGGGCGTGGCACTATTTGCGCCTCTAGCGGCGCAGTCGATAATTGATTTCGTGGCGTTAGATCCCGCGCATTTGTCAGCGTCGCGTGTTTCGGAAAACGTTCGAATCGTCGTTTAGTTTGCACTTTCTAGAAGCTCGCGGAATCGAAGTCACCTTGTATCCGAAAACAAACCGTGTTTCGAGTGTTCGAAGTTCGTACGATACGCATTAGCCTCGATCGAGGCCCTCGTTCGTGTAAACGACCGTTCTTCGCGTATATTTCGATTCGTTCCGTCGTGGCGTCATTGTGCGCGTTGTGTTCTAGCCGAGAGGGAGTGCTGTGGGAAATGGACGAATCATAAGTGACGTTCTCAGTGCTGCAGGTGGAAGACAGTCTTATGTGTTACATGCCGTGTAAGCGAGACGGTTGAGGCAGCGTGCGAGACGATCGAGGCAGCGTGCGAGAGCGAGAGAAAGGGAAGAACGTCGAGGGAGGAACGCCTTTAGCCAGCTCGAAGAAACGGTGAGTCGAATAGCGAGATAAAGTTTAATGGCTGCTCTAGCAGGAACTTTTGATGCACGACCGTGCCGGAAGTGCCGTTATAGTTTCCGACGTGCTAGCTTCGTGGCGTCACCGGCTCATTTACCGTCTATCAATTTCGTCGACTACGTGAATCGATCGGTGGTAGAATCGACAAACGACGCAATTGGCATATTGCACATGGCGGCTCGGTACGAGCCTCGCGATAACCGTCGACGATAAGCAGCTCCGCTGGACGGAGAGTCGGGTAATTAAATAAGCGGAGAATTATTTCTGTTCTCTCGAAGGTAACTTTCCACGGGAATGGAACTGTACTTGATAATTTTGATATACGAACGGTACGAGGCGGTACTAATTTTCGGCGATATTAATAGGGCGCGCTGGGTACCCAGTGACGTATAACGCGTGTCGAAATCCTGCTCCATAACTCGCGCGAAATTATCGAACGTTACTTTAATTTTTTATTCAGCCTGACTCGATATTGCGATTTTATCATCTTTTTCTATCCGATATAAAGTTTCGCGCCTCGTTCAATAATTTTCTTATAAACGCTCTCGCGACAAGTTATGGTAGAACTCGTTATATAAGACCTATTAACGCATTTGGATACCCGATTCGTAACCAGCCACCGGTCACTCGTTAAACACGTTTCGCTTATTTTTGCGCGAAAACTGGATTACAAAAATCTAACGTTTCTCTCGGAAACGTGTCGGCAATCTCGAAATTTCCGCGAAATTTCTGCGAAATTTCTGCCTACGAGCAAGTTATTGTTTCCATCGCATAAAGATGCTCCTGGGAGTCGTACAATTTTCGTGGAAATTATGGTTTCATACTGGCCGTAATAGCGGGGATATTTCAAACGCGCGAAGTTACTCTTCCTTGCCATCGCTCTGTGTATACGTTCCGACGGATCCAGTAGCGTAACTAGGGGCAAGATGATTTCTTTTGTCTGGATAAAGCGCAGCGATACGATGAATTCTCATTGGATAAAGTTTCCGTTCTCGAATGACGAATCCGGGAAGCAAACGAACGAACGTTTTCTTATATGCAGAGCAGAAATCACGTATATACTATGTGTATACGTATGAACGACGCAAGTCGCTATTAATCAGAGTGTTTTGCTCGTAGACGCAGAGTCAAGAAGGATTCAGTAGATGACCTTGTTTTCAAATTCCAACATTCGTTATTCCCGTTGACATTGAGTCACGTATATGGGAATGAACCACAATTCTAAACATCGTTTCATAACACGCAGAACGGGCTCGAGTTATAGCGGAGAGAAAGAGGTCGAATTCATTTTCTTATCTCCCTTTGTTCTACAAATCACGCGGTAAAAATATCACGGTCGATGCTTGCCTTTGTTACAAGAATATTTCAAAATTTGTTACATTATAGCAAACGTGTCTTTAATTAATCTCGCAAATTAGACGTACGTGTAAAATATGTAAACGTTAGATTTAATTTCGATTTATCCTAGAAACCTTGTAATGGAAAGAAATCAGGAATCACGCACCGTTCCTGAAGGGGTTAAAATAAAATAAACCACTCGTTAGTAATCCTCGGATCGATTTCAATCAAAGTAAATGAAATCACGGAGAAAACGAAGAATCGGTAGGAAAACATCGGTAGTAAAACATCGGTAGTCCATGCGACGAGTAAACTCGTCATCCGTTATCGCTAAGACTTGTAAAAGAAAAAGCAATCGTTCGTTACTCTTCATCGTCCCGCTAAATTCTTAGTCTCGTTGATTCCCTTCGCGTTCGTAAATTTTTCGTGTTTACCGTAACGAATACAAAGCGTGCGGCCGGTGGCCTAACAGTGGCCAGGCATCGCGAATTTCCCTGGCCGCGATCGCAATTTAACTTCCACGACCGCGTGCTACCCGTTCTTCCTCGCGTTTTACGGACCGGTCGTTGTCCCGCTTCCAGCCCCTCCGTACTGCTTTCCGCCAAAACAGCCCCTAAACGGATTTAATCCGCATCCGAACGATCTCTCGGAGCCAACGAGTTGGGGGTGGCCGTCGTTCATCCCGAACCCAGTGGACTTAGGTCTAATATAGTCGAAACGAGACTCGTTTCTGCTTTCGCGTTCTGTTTATTCGCACAATACCCGATACGTGCAAGCAATGGTGTCTGCTTTACCGGTTTGATCACTTTCACTCGCAGGCAATATTTTGCTCCTTACTCGAGCAACGCTTGGGAAACAGATTTATGCGCGTATCTGAGGAGCCGAGATCGGAATTGGCACGTGATATTGTCCTTCTTCGACGATCGAGCGGTCTTGCCTACGCGAAATGCCATTGACGAGTAGGCTACACTGTAAACCGGTGGAGATGTAGATCTCGTTTTATCCGAGTGTCGTAGATATGGGACGATATTTACGAGTGGCAGCAGAGTCGACGAGACATTCGCGGAATGCGGATTGGCGACTGCGATCGCGTATCCTTCGGGAACGATCAAGCGGATAGTCTTGTTCGCTCGGAATACTACTCCACGCGTTTTAATAACAAGTCGATGGGACTCTAGGTGTTCTCGACTGAGGAGACGATGTTAACGAATGAGGGCGTAGTCGATCTTTGATTTATCTTACGGCATAGGAAATTCTTATAATTTTCGAACTTTGAAGGAGACCTGAAATTCTTCGATGAAAAGGTTATTCGTGAACGGGGACGCAATTGATCATTGATTGCGTATCTGTTACAAAGGACGGAACAAAAATTCCTTTCCCCTTCGAATCCTATAGAACGGAACATATCCAACGAGTATTCGAAAGATTCGTTATCGGAGAAATAATCGTCTTACGCTTGGAGAAAAATATTTCGGAACACCTCGATGAACATGACTGGAATATCGTGGAATATCGAACCCGATCTGCATTTTCGTTCGTTACGGGCAGGGACTAACTTTGCATTCCGGGGTTAAAAATGGCGGAGGTGTAGGTGAACGGGGACGAGGAAAAATAAGGAACAGGGTGCAACGAAATGCCTGGCGCCCTGACGATTATCGATTCCGCAACCCCTGGAACTTCTCGCTACGTGTCCCGCAATCGAATTGGCCAGTTTGCCGGGGCTTGCCGAACGTTTGCCCGCCAATTTACTTAGGCACGACGTGCGTGAACCTGCGACAACCTCGTTAACGTTATCGGGTACACGGTAACGTGCAAACGCGCCGCGATTATCGCCGGGTGCAAATTGCGCCGCGGTGCCTATACCCGAGATTAAAATTTCCCAGTTTCACGCTCTGGATGCGACGCGTCCCGCGGAATCGACGCGAGATTAGGCATCGCGGCGTCGTGACGGTTTCCGCGCATTTTCGCGGATTTTCGCGGATTTTCGCGCAACCTATCCGCCGAAAGTTTGATCATTTTCGCGAGATGCATAGGCATAATGACGCTGGCGATGATCAGAAATTTTATAGCCATCTTTTACTCGTTTCCGTGGAGAAAACACGTGACTCAGTGGCGGCAAGCATGGCCGCGAATTTTTGTCTTCTCTTATTTGGGGTCAAAGAGAAAATGTACTTCGCAATAGCGGTAGGACGGTGAAGAGTTTTTGAGTCATCTTCTATTTACAGTCGAGGTAGATAGGGGCCACGGTAGAGTCCGTTTGAGATATTTTAATTTTACGTTACATCATCGAGCACCCCAGGGATACAGGGAAGAGGGAGTACCTCTCTCTTTATCGGGAGAGTGAAGCACTGACACGTATAAATTGATCGCTGTTGTGACAACTTCGTTTGACAGGTGTCGAGTAAACGCGAATTTTGTTGCCAAAATAGAAAGTTAAACGATGTACGCGGAAAGAGGAATCGTCAGTGGAAGTGAAATCTTGGGAAGAGCCGAGGTATCAGTGGAAGCTCGATTATCCGATGCCTACTTACCTTCATCGGGAACCGCTTAGCGCTTGCTGGGTATTAAGAGCTTTTCACGAGGCGAGAACAGCAGAGAAAGTCTTTATGACGTTATCCTCTGGGAAGTATCGAACAGCTCATACGCGATGTAATCCTACGAAGCTCGACACTCGAGAGTAATCGCCGGGAGAAATCTCGAGTGATGGTGAAACCGTAGAAACGTAATCGATCAAAGCGTGATTAATTAAGTCTGCTCGTACTTATCCTGCCGTGGCTCGTGGTTCTCGTTGCGTCTTCCTACGCGATGTAGTTCTTCACTGTCAAAAAGCGTATCGAACGCTTTGCCGGTTTTCAGTCTTGCGTTAACTCGTAATATTAATGACGGCTATAGTCTTCCAACGTCTGCCAATGTCTGCCAATGTGATTCTCGCTGCGCATTGACAGTGACTATAACTACCTGTGCATCGGACATTGGCTGATAATAGTCAACGAATGAAAAGGCTTCGTCGACCATAGTCTCCCAATATTTCATGATCTATCTATACTCACCTAGACTTTCGTGCTGAACTAACAGCGATTTCAGTCATTCGTTAAAATTTGTCACCGCTTCGTAACTTTGGCAGAGCAGCGAACATCCGCGTCGGGATCGTCCCTTATCGCGGTATTCGCGAACAAGGCCAGAGCACCGAAAGGGCTAACGCGATTATGTATCGATGATTTCAGCGATTATCGTTTTATCGTAAATCGCGCGACAGAAGGACGTATAAGTATCGGAGGATCCCAGTTTCGTGCAACAGTCCGACACGATTGTTAATTTCCGGCTTGAACATCGTATCGCGATTATCTCGGGGTGCAAATTGCCTCCCTTGATACCTAGAAACGGACTTTGCAGTTCTCTGACGTCTTAATGGGCCTGGCTCGCATTCGCCGCTTCGCTGCGGATTTAAACAGCCTCCACTCGGCAACGAACTTCCCTTCCGGTTAACTGTGGTCGCCAAACTCCCGTTTCGTTTTCTTCGCGAGGGGAACTTTGTTCCACTGGATCCGAACGAAATTAGGAAAACGACGAGGGAAATGAGCCGTTATTGCTCCTCTGCTCGATTTTGCAATAATGAACGGGTTTTTGCAATTTAAGCGGTGTATGGTAATACCAAAGGGACAGTTGGGTAGTTTACTCTATCGTGTTTAGGTATTAAATTTAGGAATAGATAGTACGAACAATTATCGAAGAAAGACGAGGAATTTAGCAACGATTCGCGAATTTTTGCGTATTCTTTATCTTCCAAGGTATATAAAGATTAAAATTAAAAGTGTTTGGAAACTTACCGCCGATTATTTTTCACGATACATTTACCTTGTTTTTACCTTCAACTTGGGGCAACTGAATCGTTATTGTCGAATGCAGTTCTTTATTTTAAATTGCTTCGGTTTAACGCGAGTTTTATACTCCGTCGCGACTATTTTCACGGTTTTACTGTATGCGATTTTCCCGTGTATTTATTTTCCGTTATACACAAATTCCGCGGGACAAAGAATATAGAAAATGTCGGAAATCGTTTCTTTCTTTCTTTCCGAATTATAAGCATAAATTTATGAAACCTTTTCTTCTTTATCAACCGATTATTTTACTCTCGCGTAGCTACTCGCGCACGATGAATGATCGGTAATAAAAGTTAACAAAAGGACGATTGCAACCATCTATTAATCTCGAAGGCCAGAATTTACTGCGAGAACATTCACGGAATAGATAAATTTTAGCTGGAAATCAGACAAGACTTATGGCTCACCCCAGTGACACGCATACCGCTATATCGTGGAATAACATAGCGACACGGGGCGAGAGGGATAGGAAAATTGAAAGTAATGCGAAGAAAGGTTATACCGTAAATTAACGTCTCGATGCTCATCCATAAAGGCGCATCGGGGGTAATTTACTCGAACGGCAATTAACGCGAAATTAAAATTTCGCCGAGTCGAATGGGGATTTCGACCGGTCGAAAGATCGGTATTTACGTACGGTGCATATCGCGTCGCGTACGCTAGCCTGCATCCGCGTGATAAATCGGATCTCCATTCCGATTGTTTTCCGTTGTTAAATATTTACAAAAGACCCGCGACGCGTGTACCGTGTACTTTTTCCTGCAATTTGTTCTTCGGTAAACACAACCGGCCAGCGTCCATCGAAATTGCATAAATTTTATTACCAATTGACCAACTAGCGTTTCGCCGTTTTTTCCGAATTATCGATGCACGGTCGTTGATCGTCACAACCCGGATTCATTGTTCTCCCGGTATTTATTCGCGAGAAAAAGAGCGAAAAACCGGGAATCCACTCGACTCCCTGCAGCGATTCGTTAATTTTATAATGTCGCGGTTGCTGCCGCGAAATATTCCATTTCGATACCGTTCAACGGCGAGCGATTTCGCGCGCGAATTTATATTCCATCTGGTTCGCAATGGCTGGATCCGTAGGACTGGATCGGTTCGAATAAGTTGCTCGATACACTAGAATGCCGGTTGTTCAGGTATTGGATATTTCATTCGATTAAACGTAGAGCACTGGTTCGTTCCCTCTCAATTATTTATGTAATAAACAGTTCTGCCGCGTTGTTATCTGTTTATCACTTGTCGGTGCACCGGTGGTTAAAATTCCATTAGGTGTGAATTAAATACTTGTGATATTACGAGTCAATTTAGAGGGTGTTTGCCATTTAACATCGTCAAAGAAATAAATAAATAAAATTATATCAGTTTGTAACTATTACTCGAACCTTGGGCAAGTAGTCCACGTTATATGGATCGAATGCTCGGTTATGTCGGAGCGAAAATTTCCGCGATCTCTAGATCCCTATTTGCGCGGCGTCACCCAATCTGGGGCGGCAAATACTATAATTCTCGTTACCGCGATACTCGACCCTCCTTCCGACACCGCAAGCAGGACGACAAACAGTTGAAAACGGAACCAGTCGAAACGACTCGGGAAG